>NC_057811.1:245674751-245860998 GCF_018294505.1 Triticum aestivum | reverse complement strand
CATCGGGAGGGGTGTGGCGTACCGCAAAACGGGACTCCACGGGATACTGTTCATCTCCACCATCGACCTCCTCAAGCCTCCACGGGCTCCTGTTCATCCAGCCTCCACCGCGCGCTACTCCACCGGCTACTGTTCAACCACCCCTCAACGGGAACCCCTCCACCGTCTACTGTTCATCCAGCCCTCCACCCCACGGGGTCCTGGTCAACCACCCCTCCATGGGCACCCCTCCACGGTCTACTGTTCATACAGCCCTCCACCACACCACGGGGTCATGTTCATCCAGAGGCAACGCCACCGCTCGCTGTTCATCCAAACCCCCCCGCAGCGCTCACTGTTCATCCCAGAGGCAGCATCGATCGGCTTCAGTTAGCAGCAGTAGCGAAGGAATCGCTCGATCGGGTTCAGTTAACAGCCATCGATCGATCGCTCGGGTTCAGTAACGCGTAGCCTGCAGTGCAATCGCTCGGGTTCAGTTAGAGCCCAACACCTCGCTCGGGTTCAGTTAGAGCCAACGCCTCGCACACACGCGCGTACGTGTACGAGAGAAACGCGCATCGCTCGGCCCCCGACCTCCCACCGTAACCGGGAACTCCCCGAAATTTTCCTCGCCCTTGCTTCTACCACGGTTTTTCCGTCATGGACGGCCCAAAGAATGTCATGCAGCTGCGTCTCCGGCCTGCCCAGGACGAAAAGCCCATTTTCTGTCATGATTTTTTGTCATAGAAGTAGGAGCCCACCACATCTATGATGATACTGGGTTTTGTCACAATTATCGTTATAGAAGTGTCATATGTATGACAGAAAAAAATTTCGTTCGGCCCAAAATGTCACGGATGTGTCTTTTTAGTAGTGAGCATCAGAATTTTCCATGTTATATTATCCATATCGACAATAATTTCCCCAATTTCAGACATAACGGTGGCAAACTCAAGGAGCCCGTGGCAAATGGAAAAGAGAGGGCGAATAAAACGGCAAGGGTGAAGTGGGGGAGAGGAAAAGAAGAGGCAAATGGAAAATAATGTAATGCGAGGGATAAGGGTTTGTGATGGGTACTGGGTATGTCTTGACTTGTGCGTAGACTCCCCGGCAACGGCGCCAGAAATGGCTCGTTGTCGGGCAATCAAATATTGACTTGACTTCGCGTAAGCCTCCCCGGCAACGGCGCCAGAAATGGCTCGTTGTCGGGCAATCAAAACTTGACTTGACTTCGCGTAAGCCTCGCCGGCAACGGGGCCAGAAATCCTTCTTGCTACCTCTTGAGCACCGCGTTGGTTTTCCGTTGAAGAGGAAAGGGTGATGCAGTAAAGTAGCGTAAGTATTTCCCTCAGTTTTTGAGAACCAAGGTATCAATCCAGTAGGAGACCACGCTCGAGTCCCACACACCTACACAAACAAATAAGAACCTCACAACCAACGCGATAAATGGGTTGTCAATCCCTTCACGGTCACTTACGGGAGTGAGATTTGATAGATATGATAAGATAATATTTTTGGTATTTTTATGATAAAGACTAAAAGTAAAGAAAGCAAAATAAACGGCAATAGAAATAGCTAAGTGTTGGAAGATTAATATGATGGAAGATAGACCCGGGGGCCATAGGTTTCACTAGTGGCTTCCCTCGAGATAGCATAAGTATTATGGTGGGTGAACAAATTACTGTCGAGCAATTGATAGAATTGAGCATAGTTATGAGAATATCTAGGTATGGTCATGTATATAGGCATCACGTCCGCGACAAGTAGACCGAAACGGTTCTGCATCTACTACTATTACTCCACACATCGACCGCTATCCAGCATGCATCTAGAGTATTAAGTTCAAAAGAACAGAGTAATGCTTTAAGTAAGATGACATGATATAGAGGAATAAACTCATGCAATATGATATAAACACCATCTTGTTATCCTCGATGGCAACAATACAATACATGCCTTGCTGCCCCTGCTGTCACTGGGAAGGGACACCGCAAGATTGAACCCAAAGCTAAGCACTTCTCCCATTGCAAGAAAGATCAATCTAGTAGGCCAAACCAAACTGATAATTCGAAGAGACTTGCAAAGATAACCAATCATACATAAAAGAATTCAGAGAAGAATCAAATATTGTTCATAGATAATCTTGATCATAAACCCACAATTCATCGGTCTCGACAAACACACCGCAAAAGAAGATTACATCGAATAGATCTCCATGAAAATCGAGGAGAACTTTGTATTGAGATCCAAAGAGAGAGAAGAAGCCATCTAGCGAATAACTATGGACCCGAAGGTCTGAGGTAAACTACTCACACATCATCGGAGAGGCTATGGTGTTGATGTAGAAGCCCTCCGTGATCAATGCCCTATCCAGCAGGACGCCGGAAAAGGCCCCAAGATGGGATCTCACGGGTACAGAAGGTTGCGGGGGTGGAATTAGGTTTTCGTGGATGCCTCTGATGGTTTGGGGGTACGTAGGTATATATAGGAGGAAAAAGTACGTCGGTGGAGCAATGTGGGCCCCAGGAGGGTGGAGGGCACGCCTGGGGGAGGTGGGCGGGCTCCCCTACCTCATGCTCTCCTCATTGATTGCTTTACGTAGACTCCAAGTCCTCTGGATCACGTTTGTTTCGAAAATCACGTTCCCGAAGGTTTCATTCCGTTTGGACTCCGTTTGATATTCTTTTTCTTCGAAACACTGAAATAGGCAAAAAAATAGCAATTTGGGCTGGGCTTCCGGTTAATAGGTTAGTCCCAAAAATAATATAAAAGTGTATAAATAAGCCCATTAAACATCCAAAACAGAATATATAATAGCATGGAACGATCAAAAATTATAAATACGTTGGAGAAGTATCACCGGTCATTATGCCCATGTTCCATGAGTTTTATATTGGAACTCTGGACATGGCTAGGATTAACTATGGTGTCATACCTCTTATTCCCAAAGTAGTTGGGGCTACAAATATTCGGCAATTCCGTCCTATCACGGTGATCAATGTGTTGGAGCGAATGTTTGCGAAGGTTTGAGCGACCCGTTTGTCCCCCGTGGCGGAAAGGATTGCCCACCCCCTTCAGCCTGCATTCCTGAAGGGCCGGCGGATCCATGACGGGATTGTTGCCCTTTGCGAGATTGTCCACGAGGTGGCGTCGAAGGGGCTTAAGGAGGTCTTCCTCAAATTGGACTTCCAGAAGGCGTATGACCGTCTGGACTGGTCCTTTTTGAGGTTGGTGATGCAGTGACGAGGATTTGACAAGCGGTGGTGCTCCTGGATCATGCAATTGGTTAGATCTGGCAACACGGCGATCAACATCAATGGTGAAGTGGGTCCCTTCTTCCAGTTCTCCAGGGGGTAAAGCAAGGGGCTCCTGTCTCCCCCTTGCTCTTCAACATTGCAGTTGATGCCCTTGCTGGCATCCTAGATAAGGCCAAGCTGGCCGGCCACCTTAAGGGTGTGGTTGGCCACCTCATTCCGGATAGAGGGGTAACCCACTTGCAGTACGCGGATGACACCATGATTATGGTAGAAGGCTCGGATTCGGACATTGTTAATCTTGAGTTCCTTTTGCTCTGCTTTGAGGAAATGTCTGGACTTAAGATTAACTTTGATAACTCGAAGGCTGTGCAGCTCAGGATCGCGGATAACCTCAATTGTAGGTTGGCTTCATTCCCCATATCTTACTTGGGGATGCCCCTGGCTGAGTCTAGGATTTTGGTGAGTGGGTATGATCCGCTTGTGGGACGAGTAGCGTCCCGTGCAGAGCCCTGGTGTGGTAGGTTCACTTCAAGGGAAGCAAAACTATCCTTATTAGCTCTAACCTTGCCAGCCTCCCCATGTACATGATGGGGATGTACATCTTGCCCGAAGGTGTACATAGCTCCTTTGGCAAGGAGCTAGCTAGGTTCTTCTGGCAAGCAGGGGATGGTCGGCCTAAGTACCACATGGTGAAATGGGCTGACATCTGCTTGCCAAAGGATCGAGGGGGGTTGGGCATCCCTGCGTCTCGCCGTATGAATGTTGCGCTCATGCTTCGTTGGGTGTGGCGGATCTTGCGGGGAGATGGAGGCTTGTGGCTGCAGCTAATTGAGTCCAAGTACTTGCAGGGCCAGCCCCTCTTGGCTTGCGCGCACTCGGCTGGATCCCAGTTTTGGAAATTGATTCAGGACATCAAAGATGAGATTAGGCTAGGCTTGCGGTTCTCGGTTGGCAATGGGTCTGGGACCCAGTTCTGGTTGGACCCCTGGCTTGATGACGAGCCTCTCCGCATGCGGTTTCCGAGGCTCTTTGCGATTCGTGACGATCCGACCGTTCTTGTATCTGCGGCTGCTTTGGATGAGGGATGGAATATTGTGTTCCGCCGCTCATTCGGACCAGCCGAGGTACAAGAATGGACAGAATTGAGGGAAGTAGTCCCTCTTCCTGTGTCCTAGGATCCTGACTTTGTTTCTTGGAGCCTCTCTGCTTCGGGAGAATTCTCTGTTAGCTCGTCTTATCAGGCGCTATGCCGGTTGCCGGTTATCTAGTGGTTATCCCCATTGTGGAAGGCGCCTATGCCCCTGAAGATCAAGATTTTCGTTTGGCAGCTTCTGAGAGATCGTTTATCATCTTTGGGGACCGAGGTGCTGAAACGCCATGGTCCGGGCAATGGCCTTTGCCCCCTCTGCCAGGTCCCGGAAACAGGAACGCACATTTTGTTCTCATGCGTAGCAGCGCAGGAACTTTGGTGCTTTGTTCGTGAGGCTCTGGGACTTTAGTGAGAGGCCCATGACCTTGCAGAGTTTCTGCACGTAAGGGCACTCAGGTTGGCCGTAAGTGCCGACTGTTCTAGCTCATCTTCGCGGCTATGATGTGGACCCTTTGGACTACTCGCAATAAGATGGTGATTGAGCAGGTGTTCCTGCGACGTGCGTCTGACTCGTTCTTCAAATTTCTTGCCTTCTTGCAGAACTGGCATATGCTCACTAGGCCGAGGGATCGTGACCGGCTTCAGCTATATCTAGATGCTCTTTTTTCTTCCGCGCGTCGGCTATCCGACCGTTCGCCTGCTTTGTAGCTTGCCCCTGGAGGCCTTTTATGTTTCTTCTTCTTTCATTTGGGAGTATTTGTGCTGCTGCCCCAACATTCTTCGTTTATGACTCTGGTTGGGACGCGGTTGTATGGTCATTTGCTTTATCTATAAAGTGGGGTGAAAGCCTGTTTCGAGAGAAAACTAAAACCTTCAGGAGACCACTGACGCTCTTCCCAGTGCCTAGCTGCAGCAAGTGTACATGAAACTTTGCACTTTACAACTTACATAACTACTTGCAGTTACGTAACGCATCTATACATGACAACATTATTTATGTGTTACATATGTGGTATCCCTACCTGATATGGATAAATACCAAGGCAAAACCAACCTTATACTAATAAATACTAGGGCCAACACATTTGTCCTTATGGGTTCACTGTCAATTGTATGCCATTTCCGAATTTGCCAACTCAAGGAAAAAGGATCTTCACTGTGAGTAGTGCTCTGTTGGTTTTACTGTGCAACTCTGAATTTTCTATTATGGTGAGAGGTGACTTTGTGCTTTGGCGGAATCTTCAAGAAATACTAGCGCATCTGCAAGAACAAAAGGAAAAGGAGGAAGTATGTTCATGAACTAGAAACTTTACTGATGACTGAGAAGATAGTGGCTTGTTTTCATTTTATTTTGAGGGTATTTGTTTGTATAATGGAAAAAGGGCACTCCGGTTGGGATGAAATCCATCATAGTTATACAATAAAAAATAGGGTGAGACGAGATGCTTATACAAAAAGTTCCATGTTAGTGAGCACAAATTGAATTTTTCTCCCATTGCACCGCACTGGCATGTTTTTTCCTGCCCTCGTCCTCCGAGAATGACGGGGACAAGGGAGGCGGCGACGGCGTTGTTCAGCAGTGGGGAAGAAGAATGGGGAACAGGAAGAAAGACTGAGTTCGTGCGTGTTGTCTGTCTGTGTGTCGGTCAAGTCTTTCAATGGGCCAAGCCCAAAAACAGTGCAAAATAAATTACAAATGAAATATTAAATTCCAAAAAATGTTCGTCACCTTAAAAATGATTCCATTTTAAAAAATATTCTTGAAAAAAAAACACCTCAAAATAAAAAAAAATCGTATTTTCCCAAACAACAAAAAGTAAAATTGATTGAAAGACTATTCCATACACAACTACTATTTCATGGGATGAATTGGAAGTGCGGTGCTGAAATAGGTCATGACAAACATTGTGGGTACATACGAATGTCATGGCCAAAAAGAAATACTCAGTGTAACCTTATTTCTAACATTTGCGAAAATTGGATTAAAAAAGTGTTTCATAATGGCACGTGGAGCAAGTTATATTTAATATTTCGCCTGGTGCAACGCACGGGCATTTGTACAAGTAGCATCTCTAATAGATGATGTAAGTTTAGAGATGTAAAAGTGGATGTTATATACTCCCTCTGTCCCAAAATACTCAACTTTGTACTAAAGCTAGTAGAAAGTTGAGTCACTTATTTTGGGACGAAGGGAGTAATTTAGATCACCAAACAATGTTTTTATATCTTCAAAAAAATCACAACTCCAACAGATGATGTATATTTGGTGATTTAAAACTCTAACTCCAACAGATGATGTAAAAATGGCTAAATGGTTGCGGCTGCACAGTAGTAGTTCAGCCATTGTACCGTAGCAGCCGCACAATTTGAAATAAAAACATCCCGAATTAAAACTTAAATTTTATCTGCCCAAAGTATCAAATTATTATATAATTCATCAAATCCACAACATCAAAAGGACCACAAATACAACAAAGTTCTTGCACAACATAACAAACATGAAATTAGGTGGTTCTTTTGCTGTGTCATTTCCAATACTCCTCTATCAAGTCTTTCTGAAATTCATTGTGTGTATTGGAATCTCTAATTTTATTATACACATTCATGAAACGTCTGATTCGCTCCTCTTTTTTCATTGGCATAACGTGTATGCCCATGAGATCATAGAAGGTGTAATCCAAATCTTCTCCATGCTCATTTTCAATGATCATGTTTTGCATGATCACACAAGCAATCATGATGTACCAAAGATTTTTTTATCCCAGAATATAGGATGTCCTCACACAATAGAAAATTGGGGTTGAAAATCTCCAAATGCCCTCTCAACATCTTTCCTAGTCGTCGTTTGAGCATTATGAGACTAGAGTTCTTTCTTAGCTCTGGGGGTTTGGATTGGCTAGACAAAAGTACTCCACCTCGGGTAGATCCCATCCACAAGGTAGTCCTCATAGTTGTATGTGCGGCCATTTGCTTCAAAGGTCACTGGTGGAGCTTCTCCATTGGCTAACTTGGCAAAAAGAGGTGAGTGAGCGAGCACATTGATATCGTTGCAAGAGCCAGGCATCCCAAAATATGAATGCCAAATCCATGTTTCTTAATCGGCAACGTCCTCAAGAATGATGGTGGCATACTTCGAGCGTCCCTTGAACTGTCCATGCCATGCTTTAGGACAATTCTTTCACTTCTGGTGCATGCAACCGATGGACCCAAGCATACCTGGAAACCCATGGGCTTTGTTCATCTCCAAAAGCCTTTGAGTGTCCTGAGCATTGGGTGCTCTCAAGTACCGTGGAAAAAACACTTCTACCATAGTCTTTGCAAATTGTTTGACATAAAAGATAGAAGCGCTCCATCGCCAAATTGTCATCAATGTAATTTGCTGGAACACCATAGGCCATCATGCGCAAAGCGATGGTGACTTTCTTCTCGGTGCTATGTCCAAGCAAACCGGCACAATTCCTCCTCTACTGGAAGGGTCAATCATGCTGGTTCAAGGAATTGCAAATGTGGATGCACAAATCTTTGGACATCCTGAACCAGCGACTGAAGTACCTCTCTGGAAAAACGGGTGGTGTACCAAAATAGTTGCTCATCAACCTCTCTTGCGCCTTAACCCGTTCTCTCCGGATGAACTCACAGCCAAACATGGAACCATCGTGCTTTGGCTTCTTCCTCTTGTGCATCGCCACTAGCATAGCAATGTCCTCTTCTTTGATCAAATCAAATTCCTCATCTGGCGAGGAATCATCCACGAAGGATGTCGTGGGAAACCACGACCACCTATGGGACCAAGAGTCCCTTGCTAGTTCGGCGGGGGGATGGCATGTTGCACAGAGAGCAGAGGAGCGTCAAACAACACGACAGAGATCACACAGGTAGTTTTACCCAAGTTTGGGCCGCCGTGGGGCGTAAAACCCTACTCCTGCTTTGGTGGATTGATGGTGGAAAAATGGTGTGAGCACAACACGCCTTGCCCGACAGGGATGCCTCAGGGCGAAAACGGCTACGCAGTATGAATGTGCGAATGGGTGGACTCGCTAACCCTTTCTATGGTTGCCTTGGGCCTCCTTTTATAGACAAAGGGGTCACCACAGTGGCAAATCAGTCATTATGCACTGATTATATAGAAAAAAGTGCTATCATACTTAACTCTGTAGGCTGATAGAGCGCATTAAATGCGCCGCTCAACGTTACATCGTTGCTTGCCCGGTAGGCCCAGCTGGGCTATTTTGCCAGTTTTGCGCCTGCTCGCTCGATACGTCGCAGGACGGGTGTCACTTGTAGACATTTCCTGTAGGAAGTGGCTACCATGTGGCAAATGGCCGCCACTTAGTCACTTTGCGGCTTGACACCACACTGATTGATGACTTGCATCGTGATGAGGTGGTGTGGTGAGGTGGTTCTGCTTCCGTAGGCCTCGGCAGGCCTGCCGGGGCGACCTGGAGGCTTGTTTCCGAGTGCGACCTCGTCCTTGCCAGGCTCGCCTGCCCGACAAGGGAGGTCTCTTCCTTAGCAATATCTTGCTTTCCTGGCCCAGTCTTGGTCCTCTTGAGCTGCATGCTGGTCCCTTGAAGATCCGGTCCCTTGTGCTTTGGTCTGACCTTGGTGTTTTGATCTTGTTCTAGTGCCTGTGCACAGTCTGGGCAACGGACCCAGGGTTTGTTGCACCGACAGAAGCCCCCGGGCCTGTCCTGAACTCACTGCCAGGCACCATCGGGGTAGGCCCTAATAAGTGCACAAATAAGGGCGTGGAGGTGACTGGCTCCTTGAGATCTTCTTTGTTTCATTAATCTTGAGTCCGGGCCAGTTTCCGGTTTTCAGCGCGTCGCGTAAAGCCAATCGTGGTGGGGCCACTCTTGTAATGGCCCGTGAATGACTTTAACGCACGGGGTAGAAACTGCCAATTCACTCTTCCCACCAGGCCCTTATCCTTAGCCACGTATGCTGCATGCATCGCGCGGGGTAGGTAACGGAGGCGTGTGGTGCGGGAGAGCATCAAGGCGGGGCCCGGCCTTCTTGAATTGGGTGAGAACGGTGGTGGTCGCCCGTTAAGGGACCAGCTCTTTTCCTCGACCCGCCTATAAAAGGAGGGGCGAGGGGAGAGCGGTGGCATTCATCCTTGCATCCCTTCCTCCATCCTCTGCTCTTTGCTTGTTATGCTGAGAAGAAGATTCCGGGGCCAGGCCCTGGGTCCTAACTTAGAGCTCCGTACGGGTCCCAGAGGGGCCCTCGGGCAGCGCGGTGATAGCACTGGAGGTGGCGACTCCGATGCGCATGTCGCCGGGTCGCCCACAGCTTCAATTCTAGTGAGAGGCGACACGAACGACACCATGCCGAGGCCCGCAATGGGTGCGGGGTGTGGTAGTCAGCCGTGCCCCATTCCTTCTTCTCTTGTGGCGCCGGGAAGAGGTCGCAGAAGGTGTTCGCCGTCAGCAAAGGCGAACTTGATTCCCCCTGGGCGCTGTCCTTTTGTCTTGTAGGAGGGCTCTTTGCTCCCATACACGTGTTCAGAACATGCGGTAGTTTCTGATGTCAGGGCGATTGGGGACGACCATGCTCTTTGGGGGATTACCCGGAGAGCATGGTGCCCAACGTGGCCATTGCACCGAGGTCTTCGGATGGCAGTGATGCGGAAGGCGACGGCAACCCACGACGCATCAAGAACGGGGACAATCGTTCCGACGAGTCGTGTTTGCCGGTGACTCCGTGCCTCCCATCTGGTCATCCGGCAATGTCACCATCCGCGCCTACCCTCCGGTTTCTTCCTCCTTCCTAGAACGCAGCACCATCCTGATCCTGGGGAGGTGCCGAATCCCAGCCGGGTCCGCCACCGGCCTCCTTGCCCTTCCTGAAGGAGATGAACAAGGGCAAAGGCATCACGGGGCACTTATCTTTTTTCAATCTTAAACTGTAGGCGCTTTGCCAAATTTTATTTCAAATAATGTAATCTCTCGAGTCCATGTTTTTGTCCTATAAGGTCTGTACTTGTTTTGATCAGCATATCAATGAAAAAGATGAACCTTGCCGGGAACTCGTGCATGTATATGTCCATGTAGAGGTGGAATGCCTCTATATATGTAAACAAACGAGTTTCCTCCGGCAGGCTATCCTGCCGGTACCCTCTTTTTTGTTGCCTGAGACTAAGCCTACTGGGCACAAATTGTGATGAGGGACCAGCCCCCCGCCGACCTTTTTTTATCAAAGGCCACTGCGACCATCCTGACCAAAGCAGCGTTCAAGTCAAGGAATGAGAGCGCCTAAGTTTCAAAAAGGCGGCGAGGTTTTCCTATGCACAGGTATTTTGCTTACAGAACACGTATGGACAAGAGATAGAACTTATCTTCTGGCTTGCCGGAGATCGCAGTGCTGGTTCATCTTTCTAGCTTCCCTCCGAGGCCAAGTTCTTGACAGGAGCCTGCAGTTTTATGCAGATGGAAATGATGCAAAATGCGATCTTATCTATATGCATATGCAATGCTCATGAAATGCTTATGCATGCATGCAACTTGTCGGGGGCCCCCAGCGCTTCATTCATTTTCTCTGTTGCTCAGGGTCTGCGCCTGGCTTTGTACAAGGGGTTACATGCAACTGAGGCAAGGACTGTACAAAAGGGTGGCTGCCGGGCAGGGCCCGACAGCCGCGCCTTACGGGTAGAACTTGCGGAGATGCTCAATATTCCATGAGTTTTGCAATTGAATGCCATCTCCGGTCCCCAGACGGACTGCGCCAGGTCTGGTGACTCGAACTACCCGGTAAGGGCCTTCCAACTTAGGCGTCAACTTGTTCGCACCCTTGGTGGACTAAACACGCGTAAGGACAAGGTCGCCTTCCTCAAAACACCGGGCATGAACCCTGCAGCTGTGATAGAGACGCAGGGCTTGCTGATGCCCATGTAGCACATGTAGCAGCCCAGAGAGGGTTCTCCTCGAGAAGCACAATGTCGTCACGCTGGTGCTGTTCCTGCGCTACTTCATCGTAGGCAAGCACTCGAGGTGACTCGTAAATGAGTTTCATGGGGATAACTGCTTATGCCCCATAGACTAGGGAGAAGGGAGTCTGCCCAGTAGCTCAATTTGGTGTCATTCTCAGGGACCAGAGAACTACCGGCAGCTCATCGATCCATCGCCTGCCGCACTTCTGCAGTGTATCAAAGGTTCTCGTCTTGAGTCCTCACAACACTTCAGCATTCGCCCTCTTAGCTTGACCATTGCTTTTGGGATGAGCAACAGAGGCAAATGAGATCTTCCTTCCGAGGGCATGAACATATTGCATGAAGGCGCGACTCGTGAATTGAGTGCCGTTGTCGGTGATGATCCGGGCAGGGACCTCGAAGCGACACACAATTCTTTCAAGAACTTGATAGCTGACTGAGCAGTCACCTTTCTCATGGCAGCTACTTCCGGCCACTTTGTAAACTTGTCAATGGCAACGAACAAGAATTCAAAGCCCCCGGCAGCTCGGGGGAAAGGGCCGAGGATATCGAGCCCCCAGACCGAAAACGGCCATGACAAATGGATTTTTTGAAGAGCATGTGCAGGCAGATGGATGTTCTTGGAATGGAACTGGCAGGCTTCACACTTGGTGACTAGCTTGACCACATCTTGGAGGGCTGTGGGCCAATAGAATCCTTGCCGGAATGCTTTCCCAACTAATGCCCTTGATCCAATGTGGGAGCCGCACATGCCTTTGTGTATTTTAGCCAGCAGTTCCTTTCCTTCTTCCCGGCAGATGCACTTGAATTTCACACTGTTGGGCTTCCTTCTGTGTACAGTTTCATGGACGAACTAATGCATACTGGCCCTCCGGGCTACTCTTTCAGCTTCATCTTGCTCATCGGGAAGTTCTCCAGTTTGGAGGAAATGGACTATGTGCCTTGCCCAAGTTGGAGCCTGGGGCTCGGCAACAAGGACTAGCGGCACCTCCTCATCTGCGGGAGCGCGTTCCTCGACCGCTAGTACCAGCGGTCCGGCAGGAGGGCACAACCCGGCAATTGATGGGGAGTTGTTTCCGGCAGGGTCCCTAACAGGAGCCCCGGGAGGCTCTACCAGTAGAGGCTTACCGGAGTCCGACTTCCTCCTGTTTCTGGCCATTGTTGCCGGGGATACGGAGGGCTGAGTAAGATGGAGAATAAAAGTTCCTAGTTCCATAGGAAGCTTTTGTGCAGCACACTTTGACAGATGATCAGCTATGCTGTTTTCCGCATGGGGTACGTGCTCTGTTTGCATCCCATCAAAGCGCTCCTCCAATGTTCTCACTTCCTCAACGTATACCTCCATCAATGGACTTTGGTAATCCTTACTGACTTGTCTCACCACAAGCTTTGAATCTCCTCGAATGATTAGCTTCATGATTCCCAATTCTGTGGCAATCCTGAGCCTGGCAAGGAGCCCTTCATACTCTGTTGTATTGTTGGTTGCCTCCTCCCAGGGAAGTGCATCTGGACGACGTATACTTCAAGTGCTCCCCGTGGGAGCAATGAGAAGCACGCCAGCCCCGGCACCTTGTAGGGAGAAGGCACCATAAAAATACATGATCCATTCTTGGGGCGTTTCCTTGCAAGGAATAACTGTTTCTAGCACTTCTTCATCAGGGGTTGGCGTCCATTCTGCAATAAACTCTGCTAATGCCCTTATCTAAATTGTTGATGTGCTCTCAAACCTCAGGCCAAAGCTGGACAACAGCAAAGCCCACTCTACTATTCTGCCGGTAGCCTCAGGGTTTCGGAGTATCCTTTGCAACGGGAAGCCGGTGACAACTGTGATCTCATGGGCTTGGAAGTAGTGGTGTAGTTTCCTTGAGGCCATGATGAGACGAAAGATCAATTTTTGCACACGAGAGTACCTCAATCTAGCCCCTTGTAGCAGGGAACTAACAAAGTACATTGGGCGTGATATGTCTCCAATGTATCTATAATTTTTGATTGTTCCATGCTGTTATATTATCAATCTTGGATGTTTATACTCATTTTATAGTCATTTTATATCATTTTTTGGTACTAACCTATTGACATAGTGCCAAGTGCTAGTTGCTGTTTTCTGCATGTTTTTTACATCGCAGGAAATCAATATCAGATGGAGTCCAAATGCAACGAAACATTACGGAGATTTTTTGGACCAGAAGGAACATAATGGGCCCTGGCTGCGCCTGGGGGTGCTCCGAGGAGAGCACAACCCACCAGGGCGCGCCAGGAGGCCCAGGCGCGCCCTGGTGGGTTGTGCCCACCTCAGGTGCCCCGCGGACCGCCTCTTTGCTCTATAAATACCCCGATATTCCCAAAACCCTAGGGGAGTCGACGAAATATTCGTCCAGCCGCCGCAGAGTCCAGAACCACCAGATCCAATCTAGACACCATCTCGTATACTGTTGGGGATATTACTGCTGGGCGTAAACCGGCCAGGAGAGGCCGGGTTATCCCCATAATGATTTCTTATATTTGAAGCCCATGAAGACAAAGATGATGGCGCTTTATGAAGGCCCAGGGCCCAAAACCGACATTGATATGTAAGCTTGTGTTGTAAGATAGAAATAGTAGAGACCGGGCCGGACACGTTTATGAGCCGGCCTCAGGATCCTGTAAACCGATGGGCGTCAACCCATGTATATAAAGGGATGACCCGGCAGCGGTTTAGGGACAGCAAACAACAACTCGAGAGCCAGGCATAATGGATTCGCTCCCTGGTCATCGAAACCCTAGCAATTCCACAACAACTGGATTAGGCTTTTACCTTCACCGCAAGGGGCCGAACCAGTATAAACTCTCTACGTCCTTTGTCCGCTTTAACCCCTTTAAGCTAACCGTCGCGATGGCTCCACGACTAAGTCCTTTCACTAGGACATCTGCCGTGACAAAACCACGACAGTTGGCGCCCACCATGGGGCTATCACACGATTGTTTCAAGTTCTTAGAGGACAGCTTCGAAGGGCTCAAGGGATACGCTATGGGCCGGATGACTAAGAGTCGTCGCGGCAAGCTCTACATCGACGACGCAGGCTGGGGCCCCGAGGCCGGCTCAATCGAGTACGGGTACCGGGTGCCCCTCGGCGGCATCCACGTCTTCATTGGCAAGATTGGCGAGCCGGGCCCTGAGCCGGACATCTGCACCGACATCATCGAAATGGCTCAGCGTGCGGGACCCACCCAGGTTCAGCCTGCCATGAAGCGTGCCTTCATGGGAGTCATCCATGGAGCGGAATCTGAGGATAGATCGGCATCTGGTGGTGAGACCGTCGTTTATTCTGATGATGAGTCATTGACCGGAGAGACCGAGTCATTGTATCAGCTGCAAGATGGCCGTATTGGGGGCTGTTCCGATGGCGACAGTATTCCGGACCCCTTTGATCCGCCAAACCGGGTTGCGATCTTCATGGCCGGTACATAGCCAGCGCCTCACTCTTCGACCACGACGGCGATGGTTTCCGGATCAGTAGCGGTGACAGCAGCCAGGGCAGGAGGCCCTGTGCGACCGCCGGCTCAGGTTTTATCTGATTTATTTGACGCTTTGGCAATGCTGATGGCGGAAGTTAACCCGACAAACCAAGAGGAGCATAATGCGGAAATCGCGAAGGTGAAGGATCAGATAAATCAAGCCAAGGCCGACCTGGCGGCTGAGGATACCAGGATGGCTGCAGAACGAGCCGAGTTGGAAGCACAGGCTTACCGGCTTATGTTAGATCAGAGCGTTTCAAATGATGTCATGAGGAGAAGGTACCGATCTCACCTACCTCCAGTTTATGAAGCCAGGAATCTCTTTGACACCCCAGGAGCAGGAACCACTAATCTGCCAGTAGTAAACCGGGTGGAGGCACCTGGAACGGGGGCGCCGGTTCAGCCGCGCCCGACGGATCCGCCTCGTCAGAACAATGTCCTGCCGCAGCATGTCCCAACACCACCGGGTCATTACTCTAACCCATTGGATAACATTGTTGTCGCCGCTTCACGATTGGCAGCTCTCCCGATCGAAGGTGAGTCCCCAGTAGCGGTCGAGACACGACGGGCTAGAGAGCTCCTTCAGACAGCCTTGACTCAGCAGCAGGCTTATTCATACAGCCGCGAAAGGATTCATTCTACTCCCAGCCCGAGCCGGAGTTATAGCAGGCATATGGATGAACCGGCCGTGTCAAGAAGTGCGCGAAATTGTAATCCGCCCCGTGGCCAGAACCTGGCGGGTGGGGTGGAGATGCTCAGGATGTGGTGGATCGTGCTAGGGCACGTCGAGAGGCCGAGTTAGCGGCGTAGCATGAAGCCCGCCAACTTACTCCGGTTCGTCCAACAACTTCGATGGCACCAGGGGTTACCTCCAGTTCTTTGGGGGTGCCGTGTCTAGTCCCAGCACTGCGCAACGTGCGCCTGCCCAAGGATTTCAAGGGCCCATGTAAGGTGCCGAATTACACTGCCGATTTATCCCCCGAGTCATGGGTTGAAAGCTATGAGATGGTGATGGAGATTTTGGATGTGGACGATGCGGCCTGTGCTAAATACTTCACCATGATGTTGGAGGGAACAGCTCGCACATGGTTGAAAAACCTGCCAGCTAACTCCATTGGGTCATGGGTCGAGTTAAGGGCCCGGTTTATCCAGAATTTCAAGGATACATGCAAGCAGCCCATGTCGATTGTAGACTTAGCTGCCTGTGTCCAGGAGGAAGGAGAGTCAACAACCCGTTGGGTGCGCCGGGTTTCGGAGATTTTGCATTCATCAGACCGCATCAACGCTGATACGGCAGTCTTAACGTTGGAAGGCAATTGCTGGTTTGCACCTCTGAAGTTGAAGTTGGGACGGCTCAAACGTCATTGCAACGATATGGGAACGCTTATGGCAGCTCTGACAAAGTATGCCGATTCTGATAGTACCAAGGACCCCGAGTCTGACGACGACAAGAAAGGAAAGGGAAAGAAGAGCGGCAGCACCAAAGGGCAGCAGCATAACCCGGCGAGTCATGGAAACAACGGTAAGCGTAAAGCGGATAACAGTTTAGATTTTGTGGCTAATACCAACGCGCAGGACAAAGGCCAGCGTCGTAAGGGTAAACCGCCCCAGTGTGGTGGAGGACCAAGTCCCAATCCGGAGCGCCTGTCTTACCTGTTAAACTAGCCTTGCCCAAAGCACAGGTCGCGGGATAAGCCGGCCACGCACCTCTGGAAGGATTGTTATATTATGCAGGAGTTCAAAAATTCAGATTTTTTTGGTATGATCATGGACCAGGCGGCGGTTCAGGCCCCGGATCTCATGGGTCGGGTTATGGTGGAGGCAGTTCCGGTTCAGGTTTTCACAGTAAGCAGAGCGGACATGGCAATCAAGGCAATCAGGGCAACCAAGGTGGTTATAATCATCAGGGCAATCAGCAGCAGTCGGGTTACCAGAGCAACCCGAAGCAGTTGAATAGTGGGCAGTATCATGTCTTCACCACTAGCCTGTGCAAGCGTGATCAGAAGCTTCATAAAAGGGCAGCGAACTCCGTTGAACCGGCAGTGCCCCGTTACTTGAGCTGGTCTGAACAGCCCATTGTGTGGAGTCGGGAGGACCATCTACCTTGGGTTGATAATCCGGGTCATCTAGCATTGGTGGTAGCGCCTCAGGTTGGAGGATATAAGTTCACCAAGGTACTCATGGATGGAGGGAGTAGTATCAATATCCTTTATTATGAAACCTTCCGTCGCATGGGGTTAACAGATAAGAATCTTAAACCGTCCAACACGGTCTTCCATGGCGTGGTGCCTGGTAAATCAGCATATCCAGTTGGTAAGATAGCTCTAGAGATTGCTTTTGGAGATGAGCATGATTCAAGATCAGAGACAATGACTTTTGAAGTGGTGAAAATCAAGAGCCCGTATCATGCCCTGTTTGGACGGCCGGCTTATGCTAAGTTCATGGAAAGGCCCTGTTATGTCTATCTGCAGCTAAGTTCATGATAAGATGCCGAGTCATAAGGGGACCATCATGGTTCATGGAAGCCGTAAGATCGCTTTGGAATGTGAAGAAGGTGATGCGGCATATGCTGAGTCGGTTTGTGAAACAGAGGAGTTGAAATTCTACAAGGACAATGTTGATCCGGTGGATATGACTTCTTTGAAAAAGCCAACTACAGAGCATGATCCGGCCTTGAAATTTAAATCGGCTGATGAGACTAAGCTGGTTGATTTGGTTCCTGGCGATTCATCCAAGCAGTTTAGCATCAGCGCTAACTTGGATCCGAAATAGGAAAGCGCGCTCATCGAGTTCATCCGTGAGAATCGGGACATCTTCGCGTGGAAGCCTTCTGACATGCCAGGTGTACCGAGAGAACTCGCTGAGCACACTCTTAATGTCGATCCCAAGTTTAAACCGGTCAAGCAGTTTCTTCGCCGGTGCAATGAAGAAAGACACAAGGCAATTGGTGAGGAGGTAGCCAGGATCTTGGCGGCTGGATTTATCATTGAAGTATTTCATCCTGAATGGTTGGCTAATCCGGTGCTGGTACTTAAGAAGAACGACACTTGGCGTATGCGTGTGGACTACACAGATTTGAACAAGGCTTGTCCGGAAGATCCTTTTGCTCTCCCTCGTATTGATCAAATCATTGATGCTACGGTGGGTTGTGAGCGTTTGAGCTTTTTGGATGCATACTCTGGTTACCATCAGATCAAAATGGCAGTTAAGGACCAGGAGAAGACGGCTTTTATAACTCCTTTTGGAGCCTTCTGCTATGTATCTATGCCTTTTGGGCTCAAGAGTAGGCAACTTATCAGCGTTGTGTGCAGAATTGTCTTCATAATCAGATCGGCCGCAATGTTCATGCTTATGTGGATGATATTGTGGTGAAATCCAGAAAGGAGGAGACATTGATAGATGACTTGAAGGAGACTTTTGACAACCTCCGGGTTTATAAATTGATGCTATCCGGCCAAGTGTGTCTTTGGTGTACCGGTAGGTAAGCTCTTGGGATTTCTGGTGTCTAACAGGGGTATTGAAGCTAATCCGGAGAAAATCAAGGCCATAACTTCTTTGGCTAAACCGAGGTGTATCAATGATGTTCAACGCCTCGCAGGCTGGATTGCAGCCTTGAGCCGGTTTATCAGTCGCCTCGGAGAGAAGGCCATCCCTTTGTATCAAATGTTGAAGAAGACAGATAACTTCGTCTGGAGTGACGCCGCCAATGAAGCGTTTGAGGACTTAACGTGGCAGCTAGCTGAACCACCTATCCTTGCTGCTCATGTTGATAAGGAGCCCTTGTTGTTATATGTGGCTGCTAATGCCCGGGCTCTCAGCGTGGCTATTGTGGTGGAGCGCAAGGAGGCTGGAAAGGAGTATCCGGTTCAACGGCCGGTTTATTATATCAGTGAAGTACTTATTGAGTCCAAGCAGAGGTACCCGCATTGGCAGAAGCTGGTGTATGGAGTTTTCATGGCAAGCCGGAAGCTTAAGCAATATTTCCAGGGTCATCCCATCACTGTGGTCAGTTCTGCTCCTTTGGGGGATATAATCCAGAATAGGGAAGCAACTGGCCGGGTTGCCAAATGGGCTATTGAGCTTGGGCCTCACGGGCTAAAATATGTGCCTCGGACGGCGATCAAATCTCAGGCACTTGTAGACTTCATCAATGACTGGACAGAGTTACAGGCGCTAGAAGAGAAGCCGGATCATACTTATTGGACTATTCATTTTGATGGGTCCAGGCAATTGGAGGGCTCGGGGGCTGGAGTCGTATTAACTTCCCCATGAGGTGATAAGTTTTGTTATCTTCTCCGTTTAATGTTCCCTTGCACTAACAATGCAGCTGAATATGAGGCTTTACTCCACGGTCTTCGGATGGCTAAGGAGATGAATTTAAGCCGGGTTAAGTGCTTCGGTGACTCGGACCTGGTGGCTCAACAAGTGTCCGGTACTTGGGATTCCAAGGACCCACTCATGGCAACATATCGTCAAGAGGTGGATATTGTTGCAGGTCACTTCAAAGGTTATCAGGTCGATCATGTGGACCGGCGGAAGAACGAAGCGGCGGACGCCTTAAGCCGTTTGGGTTCTCAACGTAAACCGGTTCCACCCAGTGTCTTCCTAGATGTGCTACATAATCTGTCCGTCAAGCTCCCTACAGAGGAGGATTTGGCTGTTCTTGATCCAGGATCAGTTCATGGCAGCTCTTCATGTTATCCCGGATTGGACGGTTCCATATTTGGCATATATGAACCGGGGCGAGTTACCGGAGGATGAAACTTCGGCCAGGCAGATAATCCGGCAGTCCAAGTCCATGACTATTATCAATGGAGAGCTACATCATTGCAGTGTGACGGGGGCGTTTCAGCGTTGTGTATCTCCTGAAGAAGGCCGCGAAATTTTGCGTGAGATCCACGAAGGAGATTGTGGTCACCACGCCGGTTCAAAGTCTTTGGTAGCCAAGGCTTTTCGTCACGGTTTCTATTGGCTGACGGCTCATGCTGATGCTGAGGACTTGGTCAAAAGGTGTGATGGATGTCAAAAATTCTCACGACGCGCTCATGTACCGGCTCAAGAGTTGAGGATGATTCCAATCACTTGGCCATTTGCGACTTGGGGGCTGGATATGGTTGGGCCCTTTAAGAGATCCAAGGATAAGATGACCCACCTGTTGCTGGCAGTTGACAAGTTCACTAAGTGGGTGGAAGCAGAGCCAGTTAGTAAGTGTGATGCAGCCACGGCGGTTCAATTCATGAAGAAGGTGATTTTCCGGTTTGGTTTCCAACACAGCATCATAATTGGTAATGGCCCTAATCTGTCCAAGGGTGCTATCAAAGAATTTTTTCAACGGGAGCACATCCGGCTTGACGTATCATCAGTGGCTCACCCCCAATCTAATGGTCAAGCGGAGAGAGCTAATCAAGAGATCTTGAGAGGCATCAAACCCCGGCTCATGGTTCCTTTGCAACGGATGCCGGGTTGTTGGGTCGAGGAGTTACCTTCTGTGTTATGGAGCATCAATACTACACCCAACAGATCTACGGGCTACACGCCTTTTTTCATGGTTTATGGAGCAGAGGCGGTTCTACCTAGTGACATCCGTCATGACTCGCCGCGTGTGGCAGCTTATGTTGAAGCTGACAACGAGAAGGCACGACAGGAAGCACTTGACCTGTTAGATGAGGAACGTGACATTGCAGCGGCTCGTTCGGCGATTTACCAGCAAGATCTGCATCACTATCATAGCCGCCGGGTTAGAACCAGAACTTTTCAAGAAGGCGATCTGGTGCTCCGACTCATCCAGGATCAGATTGATATGCACAAGTTATCCCCGCCTTGGGAAGGGCCTTTTGTGGTCAGCAAGAATCTGGATAACGGGTCATACTACCTTATAGATGTTCGAGAGCACAAAGACTCACGTAAATCGAAGGAGGAGACCTACCGGCCGTGGAATATCGCTCATCTTCGGCCTTACTATACTTGAGCCATAGGCTCTGCTTATGTACATAGTTATGACAATGAATATATTATGATCAATATAATAAACCGGAGCCTCAGCTCAAGTGGGGTATCTGTTGTTTATGTTACATCATGTGTGGTTACATGGGGGCTTCTGTTCATAAAGCGGCGTCCGGTTTATCCCTTGATTCAGCTTGTAAAGCCTTATATAAAAAATCACTTGGGGGCTTGGTCGTATTCGAACCATAGCTACACCTCTTGATCGGCTAAAAGCCACTTAGGGGCCAAAGAGAGTGTTGCAAAAGCACAACTCAAACATAGGCACCCACTGAGCACAGCTCAAAATATTGCTTGGGGACTCCTTGCTTTGCAATGAACAAAGAATCTACACTAGTAATAGGCTATCAAGCCACGGATTGGAAGCCTGGTGTATACACCTAAAACCCCGGGTTAGCCTGCCTTTTTAAGTAAGATACTCCGTCCAGGTAAACCTGGTATGACCCGCCGAACTTTTGACAAGTCAATCTCATAGACCCTGAACTTGTCAAAGTTAAAACAACGATCGGTTAAGGATTGAGGTCCATCTTAAAAGGCTTTGTAAAATGGTTTAACTCAGCGGCCTGGCAGCCCATGAAAAGCCTCAAATTTGGGGCCTGGCAGCCCGTGAAAAGCCTCGACTACAAGTTTTCATATGCTTTTATTTGCCAAGTTTTTCCTCCTTTCATGAGACTTATAATGTTTTTTATAAACCGGCGTTCATTAACCCGGCTCGACTTTCAACTACAAGTTGTCAGTACATGATCACTTATAATCCAGTGTTTCTTAACCCAGTCTGGTTTTGACTACAAGTCACCAGTGTTATGTATGGTTAATCCGGTGGTTATCACAACCCGGTACGGTTTTATCATAAACCGGCACAATGTGAAAGGAGTTATTATTACTCAAGATTAGGGTTGTCACCCTCACTACAAAAGTTGGTCAGCCAACATTGTGATTCAAGGTCACAGGTATCAATTATTTTCATATTTGATTATCTTTTTACAGCCTTGGTTATAAACCCTGGCCATGTATCTGGGCATTATGACCCGTTCGGCGATAAACCACCAGGACACTTTCAAAACTTTTTGCATGCAGGAGCAGCTACGGATTATGAACGTCATATATCTTAAGCATGGTGAATTAACAAGAATCAGGCAAAATAAATATGCATGAAGGCATAACAGACCAAGTGTTTGAACTAGCCTATTACAAGGCGTTTCAGTGCCCAAAAGAATAATTGTTTTTCGGCAAGTGTTGCGGTTCGCAGAAGGTTAACCCGGCCTCCGGATCATGATTCGTCACCAGTTTGACTTGACGGCTGTGGATCATCTTGCACCGGTTCATCCTCCTTATCTCTACCCAGTGGCTGGAAGTCAACGGTTGTCCAGTCGATCCCAGTTAGGGCTTTGAATACAGCTTCGTCGCTTATAAGGGTGGACGGTTCAATGTCAGGGGCATAGGTGTGCTTACGGATTGGTGGAATGAGGTTTTGAGCCTCAGGAGTTGGTGCAGCAACCCATTTTTTGTTGACGTCATAACTCACCTCATAATGGGAAAGATCGGCTTCTTCAGCCAATTGGCAAGCGAGTGGACGTACTTCCCGGTTTATGGCTCGGAGGTCATCATTGCCAAATTCTGTCCGTCTTCTTTTAACCTCGGATAACCTTTACCCACATCCACCGGATCAAGATCAGGCAGCATGCTTTTGCCTGGGTTAGCGCGGTCAGAGCACCAGCCCTTGCAGCAGATCTTTTTAGCTCTTCTACCCGGGTAGGCAGCATTGACAACCTTTCTAAGGTCTCCTTGATAAGAGTGGGGGCGGCTTGTTGTGAGAAGCAGTACAGATGATCCGTTGCGCGCCGGTATATAACTGCTCTATAAGAGTATAGGCAGCCTTCAGCTTCTTTTGCATATCAGAACCCAGGTGGGTAATGCGAGTCCCTGCATCATTACAAAAACATCAGTAAACCGGCAATGTATGGGATGTTATGTTGAAAACTTAAAGTGAGGAGACTTACCAAATACAGCAGTGGTCATAGCATTGATCTGCCGTTTTAGACCAGACAGTTCTTCTGCCACCGGTTTAAGGGCTGCCTCTGCATCTTCGGCTCTTTTTTGCAAAACGGATTTTTCTATGTCCCAATCCGCCCGCTCCTTGTTGAAACCCTCCTTCAGATTTTCCATGGCGGCAAGGGTACTGGTCAGCTCATCTTTCGCCTTACAGGTTTCTTCTTGCTGGGACTTGATGTTTTCTTGCAGATCAGCGGTTTGAGCTTCCTTCTTGCTCAGCTCAGCCTATAAAAGATAGACATATCATGAATTGACAGTACATATTTGAAGTACCAAGCACATAACAAGTTATGCACATGATACTTGGGGGCTAATGCCTATTTGCTCGTTATCAGAAATGTCTACAAGTCCCAAGCACAACACAAGTATTATTCTTGGCACTTGGGGGCTAATGTATGATTGTTCAAAGTAACATTATGGGTTTTCTTCTAAAAAGTCCCGGTTTACCTTGAAAAGATAAACTGGCCCTTGGGGACTACACTAGTGAAAGTTGTAGTATTATAATTCTAAAGTACCTGTTCATCTTTAAAAAGATAACCCGGCCCTTGGAGGCTAAGCATGCAAAAGCTATTACAAAGTCCCGGTTTAGATTGATATCATAAACCATCACTTGGGGGCTACTGGAGTTGATATTTGGAATTGGAAATAAGAGGAAAACAGTTATGTAGAGTTAAGCACTAGTTACCTCGTATCGCTCTTTCATCAAGTTTACCAAACCGGCTTCATAGTCGCGGCTTGTATACAGACGGTTCAAGAAGCCAGAGTGAATGTCTTGGGCGTTGAGATGGGCATAGCTTGATAAGTCTGTGTTCCATTTGCCTTTGCACATAGCAGAAAGTTCATCCTTGGCACTATGCTTGGATAAAGCGACAGGATTGCCAGAGGCAGTGTGGCCAAAGCCAGTAATCATGATGTCATCTTCCTTGTCACCAGCAGCCTTCACTGGAGTTGGCGGTTTATCAGTAGCCTTAGCTGGACTTGCCGGTTTATCAGTGTCTCGGACTAGGCTTGTTGTTTTTTCGGACTGGCATGATGGAGCAACTTCTACTTGTTCAACAACGAAGTCATAATCTTGTGGTGGCGGATCATCAAGCAGAGCGTCAGTATTTGTTTCTACTGGATCTGGAGTCTTCTCCGGTTCAGTGACCACATTATCGTCCGCCGGTTTATTTAACCGAGCATTCTTGCTGGGTCTAGGCCTGGCGCTGCAAACAAACATGAAGATCAATAAATCGGAAAGATATAATGTAATAAGGATAAAATCAAGACATAACTCACCCAGGCACCGTCTTGAGAGGTGGGAGTTGTGTGGCCGTTGATTCACCAGAAGATGAATGAGGTGTACCCTGATAATTTGAATCAGACGGATTAAGAGGCTGACGGAAACAACCCGCCTTGGGGCAAGAAGTATCAGGAATATAAGAGACATCTGATCGACGTTTCCGGACTGGAGTGTTCGGTAAACCGGTGGAGGTTACTACCTGGCCACTATGCCGGGTTGTGCGGCGAGCTTCGTGTTGCTGATTCTTCAAAAGAAAGTTTGGGTCCAAGTGAGCTAGGGGGTGAGAAAATTTTATTTTCCGGTTTGCTTGACGGATTTTCTATGTTGGCAGAGGATCTGAACCGGAGGAAAGGATAATTACCTCTGCATCCTCAGCTTGGCTGCCTTCAGCGTCGTCCTGATAATAGTAATTGTCAATGAGGTGTATGAAAAAACAACCAAGGGAGTCAAGTTCTACCTCTGAATCCGGATTATCCAAGTCCGCATCAGCATTTGCTTCAGAAGACTCAGCGGTCCTCTTCTTGGCAGGTTTTTTAACAACCTTGGTCTTGGGGTGAGGTGTCTTGGCCGGTTTATCCTGGGGTTTTTTCTTCCAGAACGGATCATCGCCTTGTCAAAGATGGACAAAATTTTGAGAGAATATTTGAAAGAAGCAAGTTAGGACAAAAAATTATGTGATCCTTACAGTTGGCGGTTTGTTGGAAACGCAGAAAGGACTTAATCCGGTCTGGCTACAGACAACCTCCGATTCATTCAGTATTTTCTTCATAGCCTTAGTAACTTTAGCCTCTGTTAGTTGAATATCAACATGTCGTTGAGGGTCTTTCAAACTCCCGGTGTATTCACACATCAAACCGGGGCGTCGGCTTAAGGGCAAAATGCTCCAAGTTATCCAACAGCGAGCAAAGTCAACACCTGTTAAACCGTTCGCCATACAGGCTCTTAGCTTTGACAGTTGTGGAGCATAGTTGGACCTTTCCTTTGCAGTTAATCTCCGAGGAAAAGGATGTGCATTGCTAACACGGTGAGGGCGGTAACCCGGCAGAGGATTTTCATCAGTTGGAGATGTGTCTTTGCAATAAAACCAAGTCTGGTTCCACTCCTTGGGGTGACTGTGAAGCTTGGCGTGAGGGAAGCTGACATCCTTCCTCATTTGAATCGCCATTCCGCCAAGCTCAGTATTGGGTCCGTCCGTGAACTCGGTGCGACGGTTTAAATAGAAGAAATCCCTAAATAGTTCAACTGTGGGCTCCTCTTGAAGATAAGCCTTGCAAAATACTTGGAAATGGCAGACATTGGACACAGAGTTTGGGCCAATGTCTTGAGGGTGGAGTTGAAAGCTGGCAAGCACATCTCGGAAATTTTTTGAACCGGGAGGACTAAAGCCTCGACCCAGATGGTCAATGAACACGACTACTTCTCCGTCCTTGGGTTCATGAGGATTTTCAGGACCAGGGGCCCTCTAGTGGATGACTTCTTTCTTTGCTAAAGCGCCGGTTGCAACAGATCTGTCTAGTTGTTCTTCAGTAACCCGGGAAGGAACCCAGTTGCACTCGTAAACTTGTTTGGCCATTTCAATGGAAAGCTGAAACATGGTTATTGCCGGTTTAAGATTCATAAGGGACAAGTATAAAGCGGCACAAGATAAACAGAAGCAAAGGTATATGCATGTTGTTAAACCGGAGTTTGATATTGCTAAACCGGAGCCTGACAATGGAGGAGGAGCAAAGATAAATGCATCAGCGGTTTAAAGGGGACTAATGATACCTACCGGATTATCATTTTTCAAATAAGCTAAACCGCCTATATTGGTATGAAGGGTACAGATCTAAAATACCTAAGTAAGGGAAAAACAAGTTTCACAGATTGATATGATAATTTCAGATCTGCAGCGTGTTGCTAAATCAAAATATATTCCAACCTAAAGCGCAGGTGCTTAAGCAGTTTAACAGATCCAGATGAGTTTTTTCTACACAAAGCAGATGATCTAAGGATGAAAAAGGGGATTATAACTACAACTGTGTAAAAAAGTGGCAGATCTGAGGTCATCATTTACGCTATGAAGAAGAACAGGAAAGAACAGTT
Organism: Triticum aestivum; assembly: GCF_018294505.1. Taxonomy (NCBI): domain Eukaryota; kingdom Viridiplantae; phylum Streptophyta; class Magnoliopsida; order Poales; family Poaceae; genus Triticum; species Triticum aestivum. Next base: position 245,834,827 of record NC_057811.1, on the reverse strand, counting down.
TGAAGCCTCGAGGAATACCAAAACCCTAATGATGGATCTAGAGCAAGGGAAAGGAAAACTTACTGGTGCTGACAGAGCCCCTGAGGAGCGCCGCGTTTCTGTGGTGCGTTCAGGTTGATGCAGCGGCCGGAGTTGAGGTCGAGGGCGGAGCTTGACGACGGCGGCCGCGCGTGAGGGTTAGGTCGGCTCGAGGAGGAAGAATAAGCAAAGAAGCACGGGGGGGGGAATGGAAAGGACCCCCTAGTCCTATTTATAAAGGCAAAGGGATACGTGACAGGCGCGAAAATCGAGGAGTCCAAAAGTTGGATATGTGACAGAGCTGTCGCCTCGATTGTCGGAGGCTCATTAATGAAGGTGAGCTATATGCAATATTTAATGACAGGTGATGTCATGGCGGTTTATCATGATACTGGAAGATGACGTCATGGCGGTTTACAAGCTTTATATGAAGGTGCTGAAGAAAAAATTTTCTTAAGTATTGAAGATTGACATGAACCAGTTCAAATCAATCTGGGGCCTAATGTTGGGGATATTACTGTTGGGTGTAAACCGGCCAGGAGAGGCCGGGTTATCCCCATAATGAGTTATTATATTTGAAGCCCATGAAGACAAAGACGATGGCGCTTTATGAAGGCCCAGGGCCCAAAGGCGGATTAAGGCCTGTAGACATAAACCGACATTGATATGTAAGCTTGTGTTGTAAGATAGAAATAGTAGAGACCGGGCCGGACACGTTTATGAGCCAGCCTCGGGATCCTGTAAATCGATGGGCGTCAACCGATGTATATAAGGGGATGACCCAGCAGCAGTTTAGGGACAACAAACAATAACTCGAGAGTCAGGCATAGCGGATTCGCTCCCTGGTCATCAAAACCCTAGCAATTCCACAACAACTGGATTACGCTTTTACCTTCACCGCAAGGGGCCGAACCAGTATAAACTCTCTGTGTCCTTTGTCCACTTTAACCCCTTTAAGCTAACCCGTCACGATGGCTCCATGACTAAGTCCTTTCACTAGGACATCTGCCGTGACAAAACCACGACAGATACGGTTCACCACCTCCATTGGTGCCTCTCCGATGATGCGTGAGTAGTTCTTTGTAGACCTTCGGGTCCATAGTTAGTAGCTAGATGGCTTCACCTCTCTCTCTGAATTCTCAATACAATGGTCTCTTGGAGATCCATATGATGTAACTCTTTTGCGGTGTGTTTGTCGGGATCGATGAACTTTGAGTTTATGATCAGATCTATCTTTTTATATCCATGAAAGTATTTGAGTTTCTTTGATCTCTTTTATGAATGATTTCTTATAGCCTCATATTTCTTCTCTGATATTTGGGTTTTGTTTGGCCAACTTGATCTATTTATCTTGCAATGGGAAGAGGTGCTTTGTAGTGGGTTCGATCTTACGGTGCTTGATCCCAGTGACATAAGGGGAACCGACACGTATGTATCATTGCTACTAAGGATAAGACGATGGGGTCTATATCTACATAGATAGATCTTGTCTACATCATGTCATCATTCTTATTGCATTACTCCGTTTCTCCATGAACTTAATACACTAGATGCATGCTGGATAGCGGTCGATGTGTGGAGTAATAGTAGTAGATGCAGGCAGGAGTCGGTCTACTAATATTGGACGTGATGCCTATATAATGATCATTGCCTGGATATCGTCATGAGTATTTGAAGTTTTTTCAATTGCCCAACAGTAATTTGTTCACCCACCGTTTGCTATTTTTCTCGAGAGAAGCCAATAGTGAAACCTACGGCCCCCGGGTCTCTTTCTCATATTATTTGCCTTTGCGATCTACTTTTTCCTTGCATTTATTTTCAGATCTATTAAACCAAAAATACAAAAATACCTTGCTGTAATTTATCCTTATTTATTTTATTTGGCGTTCGAACGATCAATCTAGTACAATTTTATCTCACGTCTTTTTGCCTATCTTGAGGCGCCGTACCCGGAAGGGATTGACAACCCTTTTAACACGTGGGGTTGCAAGGATTTTTTATCTGTGTGCAAGGGCTGTTTACGTTGTGTTGCTTGGTTCTCCTACTGGTTCGATAACCTTGGTTTCATATTTGAGGGAAATACCTACCGCCGCTGTGCTGCATCATCCCTACCTCTTTGGGGAAATACCGACGTAGCTTCAAGCGACATCAAAAGGAATTTCTGGCGCCGTTACCGGGGCGGATCTTCAACATATACCAGGTTCCTAATCATAAATCTCATCTCCTCGCAATTTACATTGTTTGCCATTTGCCTCTCATTTTCCTCTCCCCCACTTCACAAAAATTTGCCATTTTATTCGCCCCTCTTTTTCGTTCGCCGTTTTCTTGCCGGATCTGTTTTTTGAGTGCAATCTTGTTGTGTGGTCATCATGACTCAAGAGAACACCAAGTTATGTGATTTCTCAAATACCAACAACAATGATTTTATCAGCACTCCGATTTCTCCTCCCGCCACTAGTGCAGAGTCTTCTGATATTAATTCTGCTTTGCTGAATCTTGTTATGAAAGATCAATTTTTCGGTACTCCTAATGAGGTTGTCGTGTCCCATCTTAATACCTTCGTGGAATTATGCGATATTCAAAAGAAAAAAGATGTGGACAATGATGTGGTGAAGATGAAATTATTTCCGTTTTCTTTGCGTGATTCTGCAAAAAATTGGTTCTCTTCTTTGCCTCGCAATAGTATCGATTCTTGGAATAAGTGCAAAGATGCTTTTATCACTAAGTATTTTCCCCCTGCAAAAAATATTTCCCTTAGAACCCAGATCATGAATCTCAAGCAACTTAAACATGAGCATGTTGCACAATCTTGGGAAAGGATGAAAATGATCCTAAGGAATTGCCCAACTCATGGGTTAAATCTTTCGTTGATCATACAAAAAATTTATGCGGGATTGAATTTTGTTTCTCGTAATCTTTTAGATTCCGCCGCGGGTGGTACTTTTATGGAAATTACTTCGGGTGAAGCCACCGAATTTCTTGATAATATTATGGCAAATTATTCACAATGACATACCGAAAGGGCTCCTACTACTAAAAAACTTAATTCGGTTGAAGAAATTTCTTCTTTGAGTGAAAAGGTCGATGCTCTTATGAAATTGGTTGCTAGTAAAAGTGCTCCTATTGACTTTAATGATATGACTTTGTCTACTTTGATTGAGCAAAATAGTAATGCCATAGATGTGAATTTTATCTCTCGAAATAATTTCAATAATAATGCTTATAGAGGTAATTTTAATCCTAGGCCTTTTCCTAGTAATTCCTCTAATAATTATGGTAATTCCTATGGAAATCAATCTTATAATAATAATAGGAACACCTCTGATCTTGAGAACAATATTAAAGAATTTATCAGCACACAAATTTTTTTCAACACTTCCATAGAAGAAAAGTTGAGTAAGATTGATGATTTGCCTAGAAGTGTTATAGAATTGCTCATGATGTGGAAAATCTCAAGATGAAATTTTTTGTGCCTAAAGTAGATGAATCAATTAAAGCTCTTTATGTTTCTATGGATGAAAGTAAGAAAAGAACCGCTATGCTTAGAGCTAAAAGAGAATTTTGAGAAAAAGCGTTTTCTAGTGATTTCTTTCGCAAAAGTGATGAAGATCTTAAAATGATTGGTGTTTCTTCTATTGATTCCTTGTTTAGTAAAGTTAAGATTGATGAAACAGGGACTGGAAAAGAGTCAACTTTAGGTAGAAGGCGTCCCAATATTTCAGAGGGTGAAAATCTTATTGAGAAAATTGATGAAAGTGGGTTTGAAGAGGTCAAAACTTTAGCTAGTAATGTGCCCACTCTTTTTGATTACAAAGACTTTAAATATGATAGTTGCTCTTTGATTAATTGTATTTCTTTGTTGCAATCCATGATAAATTCAGCCCATGCTTATGAACAAAATAAAGCTTTTACTAAACATATTGTTGATGCTTTGATGAAAGCTTTTGAAGAAAAATTGGAATTAGAAGTTTAAATTCCTAGAAAATTGCATGATGAGTGGGAACCTACTATCAAAGTCAAGATTAAAAATTATGAGTTTTTGCTTTGTGTGACTTGGGTGCTAGTGTTTCTACAATTCCGAAATCTTTATGTGATGTGCTGGTTTTACCGATCTTGAAGAATGTTCTTTAAATTTGCACTTGGCGGATTCTACTATTAAAAGGCCTATGGGAAGAATTAATGATGTTATTATTCTTGAAAATAGGAATTATGTGCCCATATATTTTATTGTTCTTGATATTGATTGCAATTCGCCTTGTCCTATTATTCTTGGTAGACCGTTTCTACGCACTATCGGTGCCGTGATTTATATGAAAGAAGGCAATATTAATTTCCAATTTCCTTTGAGGAAGGGTATGGAACACTTCCCTAGAACAAGAATTAGGCCACCATATGAATCAATCATTAGGGCATCTTATGGATCTCGAACTAAAGATGACAAAACATAGATCCTTGCTTTATGCCTAGCTAAGGGCGTAAAACTATAACGCTTGTTGGGAGGCAACCCAATGAATAAAATTTATTTTTGCTTTTTGCTTTCTGTTCTTGGGTGTTATAACAATTATTCTACTGTTATTATTGTGTTTTTTGTGTTTCAATTAGTGTTTGTGCCAAGTAGAACCGATAGGATCTTCTTGGGTGATAGTTGTTTGATCTTGCTGAAAACAGAAATTTTTGCGCTCACAAAAACAATTCTCATTTTTTACCAGAGCATGATAAAATGCTAATTATTTTTGCATAAGATTGATATACAAATTTCTCAGGTCTTCCTATTTTTTCAGAATTTTTGGAGTTCCAGAAGTGTTCGGAATAGTCAGATTGCTACAGACTGTTCTGTTTTGACAGATTCTGTGTTCTTTGCGTTGTGTGCTTATTTTGATGCCTCTATGGTTTTCTTTGATGAGTTTTTGCCATAGAAAAGTTGGAACATAGTAGGTATAATGCAAAAACAAAGTATGAATTGGTTTGGTACAGTACTTATAGTAGTGATTTGCTTTCTTTTACTAACAGATCTCACGAAGGTTTTGTTGAGTTTTGTGTGATTGAAGTTTTCAAGTTTTGGGTTATCTTACGATGGATGAAGGAATAAGGAGTAGAAGAGCCTAAGCTTGGGGATGCCCCGGCATCCCAAGCTATTATCCCAAAATGAGCAACCAACTAAGCTTGGGGATGCCCCTGAGTGGCATCCCCTCTTTCTTCTAACGACCATCGGTATTTTACTCGAAGCTATATTTTTATTCATCACATACTATGTGTTTTGTTTGGAGCGTCTTGTATGATATGAGTCTTTTCTTGTTTTATTTTGTGTTTTATTTCTTGATCCCTTGCTAGACACACCTATTTGGGAGAGCCAAAATTATGTCATGACTTGTTAGAATTGCTCTCTATGCTTCACTTAAATTTTTATGAGCAATGTACTTGCTCTAGTGCTTCACTTATATCTTTTTGAGCATGGTGTGCTTTAGTACTTTTGAAGAAATGCTCTCTTGCTTCACTTAGATTTATTTGAGAGTTAGTAAAGTTTTCAAGAAATTCTCTCTTGCTTCACTTAAATTATTTTGAGAGAAAGAAAGAAAAATTATGCTCATGATCTTCACTTATATTTGTTTGAGCTTATGAAAAGCAACACATGAAAATTAGTCCCAAAGTGATAGATATCCAAGAAGGATATAATAAAAACTTTCATGGAGATCATTGGACAAAATAAACTTTATTCTTAGTAATAGTTTTGAGATATGATGATGTGATATGTGAGTTATGTTGATGAGTAATTATGCTTTAGTAAGAATATTGGTGTTAAGGTTTGTGATTCCCTATGCAAGCACGAAAGTCAATAGTCATGCAATGAAATTATATCCTACTTGTGGTGCATTGTTCGGTGTTATTTATGCTTAATGCTTGCTTATGAGATTATTCGTTTCTTGGCTGGTCACTTCTCAATCTTTTTGCTAGCCTTCATTTTGCACTAAGTATTATCTCTACTTGTGCATCCAAAAACCTTTAAACCAGTTTTCCCACATGAGTCCACTATATCTACCTATATGCGGTATTCTTTTGTCGTTCTAAGCAAATTTGCATGTGCCATCTCTAATTTTCAAAATAAACTTCTCTTTTGTGTGTTTGTTTCGCTCACGGAGCGGTGAAGGGTGGCTAATATTTTCCACGCTAGATGTGTTATTCTCAAGATGAGTGTTTATTCACTTTTCATTGCACGAGAGTAAGGCAAAGGTATTAGGGATGCCCATTTCCGAAATGAAAAATGAATTTACTTTATGTTGTCAAATAATAAATTCCTTGGAAAGTGTTGATATGGAAGGCAACCGTGGATACGGCTAGCCATGGAAAGTGAAAGTATGGTGGAAAAAGGAATAAACTTTATTTTCTTTTTGGGAACCGCCTATGATATATCTAGCATAGAAAGTGTTGGGAACTCTAAGTCGTTTTCGTTGGTGGGATGGATACACCTCCCAAAAAAATTTTATCTCTCAGTTTTAGCTCTGAGCTCTTGCACCTCTACAAATCCCTACTTCCCTCTGTGAAGGGCCTTTCTTTTACTTTATGAAATTTTTATTTTGAATTTGAGTCTCCATCTTCTCTTACAAAAGCACCAACTAAGAGGCAATATGATCATACTTAAGTATTGAGTGTAACTAATATGCGAGTGTGTTTCATGAATATATCAATGGTTGAGCATGATGGGATAGGGATAAGTTATTTTAGCGTTGATATTTTGAAAGACATGGTTGCTTGTTGATATGTTTGAGTATTTAAATTATCATGTCAAAACTAGACTATTGCTTTGAACAATATAAAAGTCCAAATGTCCATGCTATAGAGAAAAGAATATGATATGACATGTTAGGCAGCATTCCACATCAAAAATTCTGTTTTTATCACTTCCCTACTCGAGGACGAGTAGGAGTTAAGCTTGGGGATACTGATACGTCTCCAACGTATCTATAAATTTCGATTGTTCCATGCTGTTATATTATATATCTTGGATGTTTTATAATCATTTTATACCATTTTTTGGTACTAACCTATTGACATAGTGCCAAGTGCGAGTTGCTGTTTTCTGCATGTTTTTTACATCGCAGGAAATCAATATCAGACGGGGTCCAAACGCAACGAAACTTTACGGAGATTTTTTTGGACTAGAAGGAACATAATGGGCCCTGGTTGGGCCTGGGGGGGTGCTTCGAGGAGAGCACAAGCCACCAGGGCGCGCCAGGAGCCTCAGGCGCGACCTGGTGGGTTGTGCCCACCTCGGGTGCCCCCCGGACCGCCTCTTTGCACTATAAATACCCCAATATTCCCGAAACCCTAAGGGATTCGACGAAATATTCATCTAGCTGCCGCAGAGTCCAGAACCACCAGATCCAATCTAGACACCATCTCGGATGGGGTTCACCACCTCCATTGGTGCCTCTCCGATGATGCGTGAGTAGTTCTTTGTAGACAGTCGAGTCCGTAGTTAGTAGCTAGATGGCTTCATCCCTCTCTCTTTGAATTCTCAATACAATGGTCTCTTGGAGATCCATATGATGTAACTCTTTTGCGGTGTGTTTGTTGGGATCGATGAACTTTGAGTTTATGATCAGATCTATCTTTTTATATCCATGAAAGTATTTGAGTTTCTTTGATCTATTTTATGCATGATTGCTTATAGCCTCATGTTTCTTCTCCGATATTTGGGTTTTGTTTGGCCAACTTGATCTATTTATCTTGCAATGGGAAGAGGTGCTTTGTACTGGGTTTGATCTTACGGTGCTTGATCCCAGTGATAGAAGGGGAAGTGACACGTATGTATCGTTGCTACTGAAAGTGCGTTATATCGACTAGAGGGGGTGAATAGGCGATTTTTATGAATTCTTCACTGAGGAATTTGCGGGTGAGGAAATTCCTTAGCGAAGAACTACTAGCAGCGGAATAAGTACTCAAAAGTAAACATAACAGAACACAAGCATAATCATCATGATGAAATGAAGACAAGCACAGAGGACAGAAAGCGTAATCACATGATAACACAGGATGAAGACAAACAGACTGAAGAAATTGAACTAAGGAAATTGAGAAAGTCTTCAGTCAAAGTCTTCAAACACAGATATGACAAGCACACAACACAGTAATGAGGAAATGAAAGAGTTGAGGAAATAGAACCAGTAAGCTCGGTGAAGACAATGATTTGGTAGACCAGTTCCAACTGCCGTCTCAGTTGTACATCTGGTTGGAGCGGCTAGGTATTTAAACCTGAGGACACACACTACCGGACACACAGTCTCCACCCTATCTCCTTGAGCTAAGTTCACACAGACCTCGCCCAATCACTCGTGGTAAGTCTTCAGGTGACTTCCGAACCTTCACAAACTCGGTCAGTCGGCGATCCACAATTCCTCTTGGATGCTCTAGACCATGACGCCTAACCCTCTGGAAGATGCACAGTCTTCAAAGGTAACAAGCGTCGGATCCATGCAGGATCAATCTCTTCATTGATGCTCAATCACTTTGGGTTTGTAGGTGTTTGGGTTTGGGTTTTCCTCACTTGATGATTTTCGCTCAAAGTCCTCGGAGGATGGGATGCTCTCAATTAACAAGTGTCAGTTTCTCTCGGAGCAGCCAACCAGCTAGTGGTTGTAGGGGGCGGCTATTTATAGCCTAGGGAGCAGCCCAACATGATAAGACATAAATGCCCTTCATTGATATGACCGTTAGGTGGGTAGATATTTTGGGACAGCTCGCACAAGGCACAGCAATGGTCGGAAATTTGAGGCTCGAATTCCTCAGGGCTATCATGTTCCTCACTGTGTAGGCAATCCGCACTGGAGAATTCCTAACTCCTTAGTCAGAACAAATTCCTTAGAGACCAGAAGAACTTCCAATTGTGGTACTTCTATGCAATTTACTCATCCCGCTACTTCCACCACCACGCCGTCGTGCTGCTGGATCTCCATCAACTTCTCCTCCCCCTTGCTGGATCAAGAAGGAGGAGATGTCCCTGCTTCGTACGTGTGTTGAACGCGGAGGTGCCGTCCGTTCGGCGCTAGGATCATCGGTGATTTGGATCACGACGAGTACGACTCCATCAACCCCGTTCTCTTGAACGCTTCCGCTCGCGATCTACAAGGGTATGTAGATGCACTCCTCCCCTCTCGTTGCTAGCATCTCCTAGATTGATCTTGGTGACACGTAGGAAAATTTTGAATTTCTGCTATGTTCCCCAACACAAGTGTGTTTTATTTGCCAAATCTCTGCTCATTTGGTTGAGGTCTTCCTCTTAGGAAGAAGCCTCGCCATATGGCAAGTATATTGGAAGCGCTACAACAGGGTTGGGCTTTTACATGTAGAGATTAGTGAACCTGATATGATGCATGTGTTGTTCACCAAGAATTGGGGAGTAGTTTATTTAGAGGATGGTGAGGCTACTAAACGAAAAAGAATCGCCCACAGGACTCGAACCTGCAACGCGCGGTGCACAAGCTGGGCGCGCTAGCCACCACGACAAAGCCACTGTTGTGTCAGTGTCCAGGCGTTGCCCAATTTATACATACCTAAATGCGAAGGGCCGGCGGTTAGGCCCAACTAGGCCTGTTATTTTTATTTTGTTTCGCGTTTGGCTCGTTCGTTTCCCAGGTTTCTTTTAATTTCATTTCAAATTTGAGGCTCGAATTCCTCAGGGCTATCATGTTCCTCACTGTGTAGGCAATCCGCACTGGAGAATTCCTAACTCCTTAGTCAGAACAAATTCCTCAGAGACCAGAAGAACTTCGTCTCTGTCACTGAAGAATATGACTGAACTGTATGAGATTTCCAATGGCTTCACTCGAAGGGATTGGTAGGTGTAGGATTTTGAGTTGAGCATCACTTGGAAATTTTTCCTTAGTATTTCCTCGACCCCTTTAATAGTACGGTGTTTCCAATGACTCAAGAAAGAGAAAATGAAACTACGAAAACAAAAGTCTTCACGCTCCATGTTCCTCGAATGAATACCAAGTCTTCAAGGTCACACCAATTTCTTCACTTTCAAAGTCTTCAGAAAACCAAAATCTTCAGTCGAAGATATTCATTTTTAGGGGTCGACTTTCTCTGTAAATATCAAACTCCTCAGAGACTTATAGAACTGTGTACACTCATAAACACATTAGTCCCTTAACCTATAAGTCTTCAATACACCAAAATCACTAAGGGGCACTAGATGCACTTACAATCTCCCCCTTTTTGGTGATTGATGACAGTATAGGTTAAGTTTTCTACGGGGATAAACATATGAAGTGTAAATACTGATATTGAGGAATTTGATTACAAGATATAGAAGAACTCCCCCCCTGAAGATGTGCATAGCGAGGAATTTGCTTTTGAAGCAATGCACACTTGAAGAGTTGAATCATGGAGATCTCCCCCTATATCTTGTAATTCATACACGCATTTGACATATAATATGAATAATTTGAAATGCTTGATGAAATATGGTGACTGATGTAATTCAGCATGCGTGCATAAACATTAGCGAGGAATAAGCATGCAGAAAAAAACACAGCAAAAGTATCAGGTCACCATAGAGTTTAAGTTTACAACTCGATCCAGCAAAGTCATCAGAAGAACGAGAGTTGTAACTTCAGAAAAAATGCCCATATAAGATAGACCCGCTTGAAGACTAACTCAAATTTCTCCCCCTTTGTCATCGAATGACCAAAAGGATCGAAAATGAGGACTAACGCCCCTGAAGAATATCAAGTTGATGAAGGAGCGCCAGCGTTGTTGGGGTCGTTTGTTGATGTAGGGCCTGCCGCAGTGTCGTCCAAGTCTTCATGCTCATCGGTGTCGCGCGATGAAGAATAGGAGCTGGCCACCAAGGAAGGAACCTTGACCTTCTTGTATTTCTTCGGTGGAGGTGCAGACCAGTCAAAGTCTTCCTTGAGACCCATGTTCTTCAGATCTTCTTCGCTATATACATGTGACAGAATAGCCCAGGTGCGATCGAAGACTTCATGAAGGTAGTAATGGTTTTTCTTCACTGCATTATGTGTAGCAGTCATGTTGTGAAGAATTGAACCAAACTGACGCTTAACCCATTTATGGTTTCGATCCACCTTCTGGTGAAGACTTAGCAGAAGCTCACGGTCAGTCATCACACGAGGAGCAGTGGCTTGAGGATTTGGCTTGGAGGCATGGGCAGCAGAATCATGAGTGGCGGAGTCATCATTGGTGGAATAAGATGCAGCTTTGCGAAACTGACCATCCAATGGACGAATGCCTTCATCAATGACAGCAGGAGCCTTGCCCTTCTCACCAGCTGAGGAATAGGTCTGTTTGAGGACTTCGATTGGGGGCAAGTAGCTGAGGTGATTCTGAAAATCAGCCTTGTAGTTGAGTGAAGACCTTGTCCTGAGGAATCTCATAATCCAAGGTGCATAAGGCTTCAGCTCAAACGGAGAAAGTGCAACATTTTCCAGAGTCCTCATGAAGAAATCGTGATAATTGAAAGGAATGCCATGAATGATGTTGAATACCAGATTCTTCATGATGCCAACAATTTCCTCATCAGAGGAGTCGTGGCCTTTGATTGGACTCAAAGTCTTCGTCAGAATGCGATAGACTGTCCTTGGTACATACTGCAGTTCCTTCACGAGGAATTTGGTTCTTGAGGCTTGACCAGGTTTCAGAGGCTTCATAAGAACTTGCATATAATGAGCAGTGAGCTCAGGCTCTTGGTACAGGCAACGGGCTCCTTCAGGTGGAGGACTGATGGGAAGGGCGTGAAGTAATTCAAAGGCCGGTGCTTTGTAGTGAGTGTTTTCGGTCATCCAGTCCAAAACCCAGGAGTTTACATCATCAGCATCTCCTGTGATGTGCAGTGTTGCGTAGAATTGAAGAATGAGTTCTTCATTCCAATCAACTATGTCTATGGAAAAGTTGAGGAGGCCTGTGTCATGAAGCACACTGAGGACAGGTGTGAAGCATGGCAGTGATTCCATGTCCACATGAGGAATATGCTCGTGGTCGAAGACTTTGTCCTTGTTGAAGAGCACTGAGGAATAGAAGTTGGCCTGGCTGGCGGTCCAGAAGCGCTTCCTTCTAAGACGAGCAGAATCATAGGGATTGTAGTCTGTGAAGAACACGTGCTCGCCGAAGAAATCACCAGCCTTGAATTTCTACTTCTTTGAGAATGGATCCTTTGGCTTGGGCTGAGGAGTGATAGTCAATTGCATTATCACCTCAGGAATCGCAATCTCAGGTTCTTCAGGCTGAGGAATTTCAGCTTCTTCTCCAATGACAGCCTGGGTCTTCAATTCTTCATTTACATTTTCTTCAGCACTAGTGGCTAGAATTTCTTCATGGACAGACGGTGTGGCATGTGGTTCATCAGATCCCATTTGTACTGTAGTTACTGGGGACTGAGGAATTTGTTGCAATGGTGTGAAGAGTGGAGAGTTGGGGTGCTGACTTTCCCAAAAGTCATCATTTAGCACGGGTGTGGTACAGCCAATGTCCACATCTTCATCTTCCATTTCTTCAACGCCGGCCTCTTCAGCAGTAAACTGAGGCATAGGCGAGGAAACAACTGGAGTTGAAGGGATTTCATCCACTTCAATTTCTTCATCCAACTGCTCTAACGAAGCAACAGAAGGATTTTCTTCATCGGATTCACTAGGAATCACATATTATTCATCATAAGGAACGATGTCCTTTGATGGCATGGTTGAGATAGAAACAACATCAATGGGGTTTGCAAAGGAGCTGGTCAGAGACTTCATCTTCTTCGGAGCTGAAGAATCTGATGAAGCTGATGCCTTCCTTTTCTTCACTGATGCACGCTCTGCAGCCTTAGTCTTCTTCACATCTGAAGCAGATGGAAGGATCACAGTTGGGGTAGGTGCAGGAGGATCAGAGGAATGTGGTTGATTTTCTTCAGGCACAACTGATGTAGTTGCCCTGACCTCTTCATTTTCTTCAGGCGCACCACTAGTGGATGCCCTGGCAATTTCATCAGCGGCTGGAATGCAGTCATCAGCACTGGAACTCACATTTTCTTCAGCAGCCTGAATGTCATCAGCGGTGCTGGCATGTTCTTCAGTCGGCTGAGCAGATGCTTCAGCTAGAGGAATCAGGGATCTCAAAGGCAGTATTGATTTCAGGCCTCTTTCCTCCTTTCTGTGGCTTCTTACCGTCAGCCATTTTCTTCAGTTGAGGAATTTGAACAATTGAATTCTCTGAAGAAGTATGCAACTTTTCTTTGAGGAACGCTGCAAATGAGTTAAGTTGATGAGAACCTAGTGATTCAGCAGCGGACATGAGTACCTGTGAACAGAGTATAGTTGCGAGGAATTTGGAGAGGTCATATGCGTTCTCAGAAGGTTTTCTAAAAAAAGTTTGAGAATTTGACCAGATGAGTCTTGAAGAATTTCACTAAGCGTTCTTTGTCTTAGGTTCCAGAGTTGTATAGATCGAAGATCCACACAATTGAGGAATCTTGAAGAAAAATTATTGCTTAGAGAAACGAATCAAGAACAGATGACATGTGAGGTGTTTAGTGTGTGAGGATTTGAAGAAAAACACCTTTGAAGATTTTGTAGTAATCATTTGAATCAAAGAGGGCGGTAAAAGTAGCTTTTAATTACCCTGGACGAAGAACACGGCGAACTATGAGGTAGAGATGAGAAGTTCGTCTGTGCAGATCTTCCACGCCCTAACTCGGCGGAGGAAGACAGCTACGGCGGCGGCAGAGTGAAGATTTCCGCGGCCGGCGCGAGTACGACAGCGACGAGGTCGAGGTAGTGAAGCTCTTCCTCACCGGCGACGATGAAGTAGCAGTGGCGCTAGGGTTTGAGAAGCTCGAGCTGGAGAGAGGTCGAGCGGAGTAAAGGAAGTGAGGAAGGGGAGGGGGTATTTATAGCCACGGTGAAAAACTGTTCGCCGGAAGAATTTGGACGAACGTGCCCCTGACCCTTCTCATTTGCTTGACATGTGTCACCCACGTACTGAGAAGTGGACTCGTGTGAGATCGTGGGTGAATAGATAAGTATTTCCTGGGATGCGGAACGGTTTGAGCGGCAAAGCCAAAAATTTGGATAAGATAAGTTTTAACGTTCCGTTCGCAAATTCTTCAGCTGACAAGGACACAGTGAAGATTTTGAACGAGTTTCAAATAGAACGCACATGAAGAATTTGTGAATAGATTGGGTGGAGTTTAGCATAGAGGGGGAAGGGTCCGATCACATTCACTTAGCAGAAAAACAACTTGAAGAATTATCCATAAGTGAATGCTGTAGAGGACATAAACACATATATATATATATATAGCCATTGAAGAAAAAAGACGGAAACAGTGAAGATAATGCAAAGTTGAAGAACATGAACAACTGAGGAATTTCAAAAATGAGGAAAAACTCAAATTGACGATTTTCAACTTTTGGTGGTGGCATGTCCCACCGTATAAGAATGATGATTTCAGACACCACGTACAATTGTCGTAGGGTTTTGAGAATCAAATTCTTTGTTAATTTCTTCACACTTAGAGTGTTATTCTTCATTGATTGAAGAAAAATGTTTCTTCATGTGTTGCACATCTAAGTCATCAATTTTGCATAAGTGTTAGGATGAGTGTTCATTTCAAAGAACATTCGAAGACTCTAAGATATTTAGCTCACACCGCAACTTGCTAAATCTCTTCTCATCCAAGGGCTTTGTGAAGATATCGGCTAGCTGTTCTTCAGTCTTCACATGCTCAATAGAAATGTCGCCCTTCAAGACATGATCACGACGAAAATGATGACGAATCTGAATGTGCTTTGTCTTCGAGTGCTAAACTGGGTTGTGAGCAATCTTGATGGCACTCTCATTGTCACAGAAGAGAGGCACATTCTTCACATTGACGCTGTAGTCCTTGAGAGTTTGCTTCACCCACAGCAATTGAGCACAGCAAGAACCAGCAGCAATGTACTCAGCTTCAGCAGTAGACAGTGATACGCAGTTCTATTTCTTCGAGGACCAACAGACCAAAGATTGTCCGAGGAAATGACATGTACCAGATGTTGACTTGTGGTCCACACGATCACCAGCATAGTCAGAGTCAGAATATCCAATGAGATCAAAAGCCGAGCCCTTGGGGTACCATAATCCAAGTGTTGGTGTGTGAGCTAGATATCGAAGAATATGCTTCACAACCTTATGGTGTGATTCATTCGGTGTAGCTTGAAATCGGGCACACATGCAAACACTAAGCATTATATCCGGCCTAGATGCACATAAGTACAATAAAGAACCAATCATGGAGCGGTATACCTTATGATCGAAGTCAATACCATTTCATCAGTGCACAGATGGCCATTTGTGGGCATAGGAATTTTGACGCCTCTGCAATCTTGCATGCCGAATTTCCTCAGTACATCCTTGAGGTATTTCTCTTGAGATATGAATATGCCATTGCGTTGTTGACGAATTTGAAGACCTAAGAAGAATTTCAATTCTCCCATCATAGACGTTTGATATTATTCACTCATCATATAGGCAAATTCATCACTATAACGTTGGTCAGTACAGCCAAAGATAATATCATCAACATATATTTGGCACACAAACAGTTCACCATCATAAGATTTAGTGAAAAGAGTAGGGTCGAGTGAACCGGGTTTGAAGCCTTTCTTCATGAGGAATTCCTTCAAAGTATCATACCATGCCCGAGGGGCCTGCTTGAGGCCATAGAGGGCCTTATTGAGTCTGAAGACTTTGTCAGGATTCTTTGGATCTTCAAAACCTGGGGGTTGAGCAACATATACTTCTTCCTCAAGCTTACCATTGAGGAATGCACTTTTGCATCCATTTGATATAAAGTGATATCATTATGGTTAGCATAAGAAAGTAATATGCGAATAGCCTCAAGTCTAGCTCACAGGTGCAAAAGTTTCATCAAAATCAATTCCTTCAACCTGTGTGTAGCCTTGAGCTACAAGCCGTGCCTTATTCCTCACCACAAGGCCATTTTCATCTTGCTTGTTGCGGTAGATCCACTTTGTGCCAATGATATTGTGCTTGCGAGGATCTGGATGTTTGACCAGTTCCCAGATGTTGTTGAGCTCGAACTAATGTAATTCTTCTTGCATAGCCTGAATCCACTCAGGATCCAGAAATGCTTCATCTACCTTAGTGGGCTCTGTGATAGAGACAAAAGCATAGTGCCCACAAAAGTTAGATAAATGTGAAGCTCTTGAGCGTGTGAGAGGACCTGGTGCTTCAGTGTCATCGATGATCTTTTCAACTTGCACTTCTTTTGCAACGTGAGGATGAGCTGGTTGTCGTCGAGGAATTTGATCAGCATTTTCTTTAGCACCATTTTCTTCAGGTGCATTACCTCGACGTTCTTCATGTTCTGGAATGAATTCTTCAGCAGATTCTTCGGTACGAATGACATCCTCAGTAGGCTTGAACTTGATAGATTCCTCAGGTGCTGGTTCATCTATCACAGAAGGTAGGTGCTCTCTTTGCGAGCCATTAGTTTCAACGAACCGCACATCTACAGTTTCAACAACCTTGTGAAGAACGTTGTTGAAGACTCTGTAGGTGTGCGAGTCCTTTCCGTAACCAAGCATAAAACCTTCATGTGCTTTCGGTGCAAATTTTGAGTTGTGATGAGGATCTCTAATCCAACATTTAGCACCGAAGACTTTGAAATAACTCACATTGGGTTTCTTGTCAGTGAGGAGTTCATAGGAAGTCTTCTTGAAGAATTTGTGAAGATATACTCTGTCGATGATATGGCACGCAGTATCAATTGCATCAATCCAGAAACGACGAGGTGTTTTGTATTCATCAAGCATAGTGCGAGCCATCTCAGCAAGAGTCCCGTTCTTGCGCTCCACGACACCATTCTGCTGAGGAGTATAAGGAGCAGATAACTCATGAGTAATACCAAGTTCATCAAGATAGTCATCAAGACCAGAGTTCTTGAACTCAGTTCCATTGTCACTCCTGATGTGCTTGATCTTCACACCAAATTTGGTTGAAGCCCTCGAGGAAAACCGTTTGAAGAGTTCCTGCACTTCATGTTTGTAAGTAACAATGTGTACCCATGTATAACGAGAGTAATCATCAACAATAACAAAGCCATATTGAGATGCATCATTTGAAACTGCAGAATAATGGTTAGGACTGAAGAGATCCATATGAAGCAATTCAAATGGATGAGTAGTAGTCATGATAGTCTTCGCTGGATGCTTAGCCTTGGTCATCTTTCCAGCTTCACAGGCTCCGCATAAGTGATCCTTGAGGAATTTGATATTCTCAATGCCAATGACATGCTTCTTCTTTGCAAGCATGTGCAAATTCCTCATGCCTGCATGACTAAGTTGTCGATGCCATAGCCAGCCTTCTGAAGCTTTTGCAAGTAGGCACACGGCTGGTTGAGGTCCTATAGAGAAATCAACAATATACAAGTCTCCCTTCCTAAAGCCTTCGAAGACTTTGGAATTGTCAGCTTCCATAACCACAACACAACGATACTTGCCAAAGACAACAACCATATCAAGATCACAAAGCATTGAGACAGACATGAGGTTGTATCCTAAGGACTCGACGAGCATGATTTTGTCCATGTGTCGATCCTTTGTGATCGCAACCTTACCTAGACCCAATACCTGACTTTTGCCTTTGTCAGCGAAGATGATATGCTTCAGATGCGATGGAGATAAGGGAGCATCCATCAATGGATTCTTGTCACTAGTCATGTGATTTGTACATCCACTATCGAGGACCCACTCAGTGGCTTTGGGTTGATCATCCTGCAGATGAATTAGTGCAACTTACGAACTTCATATACTTCATCAGTGAAGAATATGACATCACAATTCATCAGATCAATTTCATCAAGTAATAGAACAGATAAAGCAGTATGAGGACGTGAGAAATGAAAGTTCATTTCTTCATGATTAGCCTGCGTCCTTTCAGGCACTTTTCAGGTCTCCAGCAAAATTCTTCACACGTTTACGCACGTCTGGAGACCTGACCCTGCAGAAGAGATTAGTTCTTTTTCTTCACCACCCACATCTGAAGGGGTGGCAAAGAGTTCATCACTCTGCGAGCTCCATACGAGAAAGGTGGCATAGAAGCCAATCCATTTCGTTTCACATAAGAGGAGTTAGGATAAGCATATGAATAAGCAGAGAAATTATTCGAGGACTTATGAACATAATGGTTTGAAGAATAATGCACATATTCATAGCCCTTAGCTCTTCCCTGTGAAATAGAGGGGTTAGCACAATAATGATCATATGAGGACTTTGATCCTTTGAGGAATTTGATCCACGTGAGGAATTTGGTCCGTATGAGGACTTGGTTCCATATGAAGAATTTGGTCCATATGAAGAATTTGATCTGGGGTTCCTATTCTTCACAGGTGGTGTCATTAGGACATTCACCTGAAGACTTTCAAGGCACCTTTTGGGAACCCAGATTTTCTTCATAGGGGAACCATTCCTGCAGTTAGTGCCAACATATCTAGCAAATACTTCACCATTCTGATTTTTGAACAGTTTATAGTTGGAGTCAAATGACTCATCAGTAGAATGAGAAGATTCACATGTAAAGCCAGATAACTGGGGGTCCCTTTGCAGCAACCCATGAGGTTTTGGGGTACTGCTCAGGCTTCCAATATGTACCATCAGCATTGAGTTTCCTCTCAAAGGCAATACCCTCTTTCCTAGGGTTCCTATTGAGGATCTGCTTTTTAAGCACATCACAAAGAGTCTGATGCCCTTTGAGGCTTTTGTACATGCCTGTCATGTACAATTCCTTCAGCCCTGCATCATCAGTGATACTAGAAATATCCTCAGATGAGGAATTAGTGATAGCAGAGACAGTTGAAGAATTTGTAGCATTAGAAGCATTTGAACATTCAGGTGAAGAACTAGCAGATTCACGTTCAATGCATTTCAAACATGGAGGAACAAATTCTTCCTGAGAAGCACTGATTTGTTGAGCAAGTAATGAATCGCGCTCCTTCTGAAGATCTTCATAGCTCACTCTTATCTTTTCAAGATCTTGCTTTCTTTGAAGAAATTCATAAGAATGCTTTGCATGATCAGATAAGAGAGTGTTATGTTGATCTTGAAGGGTCTCATACTTAGTATGAAGTCTCTGAAGACTTTCAGCCAAAGCTTTTGACTGATCCATTTCTTCACCCAACATATCATCGCTCTTATTTAGCATGTATTGAAATTTTTCCAAAGCTCTTTGTTGTTTAGTGGCAAGGGAAGCAAGTTTGACATAGCTGGGTCCAAATTCATCATCACTGGATTCAGATAGATAGCATTCAGTTACCTTAGCATCTTTTCCATAAGGCATGATGCAGAAGATGATGATTCTGGTTCGAATGTCATCGCTTTGAGAGATTCCTTGAAGTCCTCAAACCAAGGATCATGACGGGTCCGATGACCTTCATAGACCTCAGAGAGACGGTCCCAGATAAGCTTCGCATGATCGAGATGCATGATGTTCCTAAACTGATTTTGAGACAGACAGGAGCAGATGACGTCCTTCGCCGTGAGGTTGAGAAGAGTGTACTTGCGAATGTCATCAGCTTCCGCCATCTTGCACAGATTGGTCAGACCAATTTTAGTGATGGTCCACAGCTCGCTGTTCATCGCCATGAGGCGCTTCTTCATCATGGCCTTCCACTTGGGATACTCGTGACCGTCAAAGATGGGGCATGACAGAGTCTTCATTCCTGTGGTCGACATAACTAAAACTCCAGGCGGTTAAACCAAAATCACACAGAACAAGGGAGTACCTTGCTCTGATACCAATTGAAAGTGCGTTATATCGACTAGAGGGGGGTGAATAGGCGATTTTTATGAATTCTTCACTAAGGAATTTGCGGGTGAGGAAATTCCTTGGCGAAGAACTACTAGCAGCGGAATAAGTACTCAAAAGTAAACATAACAGAACACAAGCATAGTCATCATGATGAAATGAAGACAAGCACAGAGTACAGAAAGCGTAATCACAGGATAACACAGGATGAAGACAAACAAAATGAAGAAATTGAACTGAGAAAATTGAGAAAGTCTCCAGTCAAAGTCTTCAAACACAGATATGACAAGCACACAACACAGTAATGAGGAAATGAAAGAGTTGAGGAAATAGAACCAGTAAGCTCGGTGAAGACAATGATTTGGTAGACCAGTTCCAACTGTTGTCTCAGTTGTACATCTGGTTGGAGCGGCTAGGTATTTAAACCTGAGGACACACAGTCCCGGACACACAGTCTTCACCCTATCTCCTTGAGCTAAGTTCACACAGACCTCGCCCAATCACTCGTGGTAAGTCTTCAGGTGACTTCCGAACCTTCACAAACTCGGTCACTCGGCGATCCACAATTCCTCTTGGATGCTCTAGACCATGACGCCTAACCCTCTGGAAGATGCACAGTCTTCAAAGGTAACAAGCGTCGGATCCACGCATGATCAATCTCTTCATTGATGCTCAATCACTTTGGGTTTGTAGGTGTTTGGGTTTGGGTTTTCCTCACTTGATGATTTTCGCTCAAAGTCCTCGGAGGATGGGATGCTCTCAATTGACAAGTGTCAGTTTCTCTCGGAGCAGCCAACCAACTAGTGGTTGTAGGGGGCGGCTATTTATAGCCTAGGGAGCAGCCCGACATGATAAGACATAAATGCCCTTCAATGATATGACTGTAGGTGGGTAGATATTTTGGGACAGCTGGCACAAGGCACAACAACGGTCGGAAATTTGAGGCTCGAATTCCTCTGGGCTATCATGTTCCTCACTGTGTAGGCAATCCGCACTGGTGAATTCCTAACTCCTCAGTTAGAACAAATTCCTCAGAGACCAGAAGAACTTCGGCTCTGTCACTGAAGAATATGACTGAACTGTATGAGATTTCCAATGGCTTCACTCGAAGGGATTGGTAGGTGTAGGATTTTGAGTTGAGCATCACTTGGAAATTTTTCCTTAGTATTTCCTCGACCCCCTTTAATAGTACGGTGTTTCCTATGACTCAAGAAAGATAAAATGAAACTACGAAAACAAAAGTCTTCACGCTCCATGTTCCTCGAATGAATACCAAGTCTTCAAGGTCACACCAATTTCTTCACTTTCAAAGTCTTCAGAAAGTCTTCAGAAAACCAAAACTTCAGTCGAAGATATTCATTTTTAGGGGTCGACTTTCTCTGTAAATATCAAACTCCTCATAGACTTATAGACCTGTGTACACTCATAAACACATTAGTCCCTTAACCTATAAGTCTTCAATACACCAAAATCACTAAGGGGCACTAGATGCACTTACAGCTACTAAGGATTAAACGATGGGGTCTATCTCTACATATATAGATCTTGTCTACATCATGTCATTGTTCTTATTGCATTACTCCGTTTCTCCAAGAACTTAATACACTAGATGCATGCTGGATAGCGGTCGATGTGTGGAGTAATAGTAGTAGATGCAGGCAGGAGTCGGTCTACTAATCTTGGACGTGATGCCTATATAATGATCATTGCCTGGATATCGTCATGAGTATTTGAAGTTTTGTCATTTGCCCAACATTAATTTTTTCACCCACCGTTTGCTATTTTTCTCGAGAGAAGCCACTAGGGAAACCTACGCCCCCCGGGTCTCTTTCTCATATTATTTGCCTTTGCAATCTACTTTTTCCTTGCATTTATTTTCAGATCTATTAAACCAAAAATACAAAAATAACTTGCTGCAATTTATCCTTATTTATTTTATTTGGGGTTCGATCTATCAATCTACTACAATTTTATGTCATGTCCGTTTGCCTATCTTGAGGCGCCATACCGGGAAGGGATTGACAACCCCTTTAACACGTCGGGTTGCGAGGATTTGTTATCTGTGCGCAGGGGTTGTTTACGTTGTGTTGCTTGGTTCTCCTACTAGTTTGATAACCTTGGTTTCATATCTGAGGGAATACCTACCGCCGCTGTGCTGCATCATCCCTTCCTCTTTGGGGAAATACCGACGTAGCTTCAAGCGACATCAGGGCGCTGCACCACTTTCCTCTTTGTCGTGTCCTTAGGGTCGCCCTCGCCTTAGCTTCGTGATTCCCAATTCTGTGGCAATCCTAAGCCAGGCAAGGAGCCCTTCATACTCTGCTGTATTGTTGGTTGCCTTCTCCTGGGGAAAGTGCATCTGGACGACGTACACTACTAGGAAAATGCTTATACATAGAAGTTTTGCAGTAGCGTTTGTTTGGGACACACACTACTGCTAATTTGTAGTAGCGTTGGTTTCGAAGCGCGTTACTGGTACTGGTTAGCAGTAGCGTTGTTTAGCATAGGATGCGCTACTTTTACATGAGCCGCAGGGCCCAGAACGGAAGCCCACTTAGCTGCAGCGTTTCCTGTCCACCGACGCTACAACTAGTGGGCTTAGCAGTAGCACTGGCCCATACCCAGCGCTGCTACAATACCAAAAGAAAACCTCGCGCCCCCGCACCCCCCGTGCACCCGTCACTTCGATCGATCCCCTCTGCCCGCCGCTGCCGCGGTTAGGATTCCGCCCGTGACGCTGCCACTGCACGCCACCTCCCACCGCCGCAGGTAATGCTCCTCCCCCTCTCGCCGCCCCGGTCTTTCGCCGGCCGCCTAACCCACTTCCCCTACTGCCCCCAACTCCACCGCCGCCCCCACTCCCCCTTCTGCCCTGAACCTCCGCTGCCTCCCCCACTCCAATGATGGGGCCATGGAGGGGGACGCGCTGGCCGGGGTGACTTGCACGTAGGGGTTGCTGGCTCTGTTGCTGGCCGCCGTGACGGCGACGGCCGTGGAGTGCGGTGATGAGAGAGACGTTGATAGTGCGGTGACTAGCATTAGAGTTTATCATTGAACATATGATGTGGTAGATCAGATGCTAGTATGCTAGGTTTTGGTAGTATTCTAGGTTTTTCTTGTCGGCAATGATGATGTTCTTGTTGTGGTAGATGCACATGCTTTTCATGTCGGTTTCGATGCTAGTATGGTACTATGTTGAGCTTCATGAATAGTCGATGCTAGTTTGTTATGTTGGTTTGCATGTTGAGCTTGATGATCATCCCATGCTAAGTTGCTACATGTGGTTGTTAGATCCATTGATCTTGTTTAGTTATTATTGATGCTAGCTTGTTGACTGATCCAAGTTTTTAGGGATTATAGCTAGCATACCAATGCTCTGCTTTAGTTGTGGTTTTTGTGTTCCTCACAGTAGTTGTTTTTATGCTATATTGAAGTTGGTGTACACTGTTTTTTGATTGGGTTAATTCCAGCATCTCTAGATCCTATTGTTATTATCACATATAAACCTGAATATATTCAGTTTGGCTTGTGCTGAGATATCTTGTTGTTAGTTTAGGTTAGACGACATAACACATTTGTGACCTTTGAGATGGCATAACACTGTTTTTTGAATTTTTTTATATGCACAAGATAAACAACAAAGATTGAAAACAGTAGCATGGCAATTCTTGTTATATGTAATGTCTGTTGCTAACCTCATATCATCTTATATGTTAATATTAGTTACTAAGCCTGAATATTCTGTTTTCCGATTAAGATCGATGCATTGAGAACTTTATGTTATTGTTTTTCTTTCCTGTGAAGTGGATCGTTCATCTTTGCTCATATTGCTTTAGGAAAATGGCGCGACCACCACCACCACCATGTCGACTGTGCAAGTCAACATGCGCCAGCAGCCTTGCAACTGGCAAGCTTTTCGTCATCTACTTCCAGCCGAGTTTTCGTCATGCGGTGGTAATAAATTATATGAAACTTGTAACAACTATTTTGTTTTTAATGTTGGCATTAATGCATTGTGTCATTTTGCTTTTTTAAGATCGTCCCATGCAATGTGAGGTTGAAATTCAACAAGCTGACAGGAGACACCGTGAACTTTGAGGCTCCTAGGGGGCCCTACACTATGGAGGTCGAGAAAGGACGCAATATGTCGCAGATTGAAGGAGATGGATGGGTCCGTTTCCTCGCCCACATGGGTGTTACTAGTGGTGAGTTGATCAGCTTCTCCTTCAGAGCAGAAAGACCCAAGCTGGCTGTCATTTATATCAACAAGGAGGAAGATGATGAGGACCCACTTGATGAAGATGATGAGGACCCACTTCATGAAGCCATCTATGCTCAAATAATGAGGCTGAGCGAGGAGGAGGTGTGCAACCTATGGGACATAATTCCGCCGCGTGATGACTTTGTCGGGGTGCCACTCGTGGCCCGCCTAACAAGTACCATGGTTGATCGGCATGATATGGTATGTTATACTAACTGTAGTAATTTGATGATATATATATGCTTTATTGTTACACACTACTACAGGATGGTGCTAACGCGACACTATGATCAGAGACCCTTCGAGAAACTGTGTGTGATGCAATAATCGCAAACGGTGTTGTATTAAAACCGTCAGAATTGATGCAAAACGTTTGCTATGAATGATACATCAAACACGGTTCAGATTTTAGTTGCGTTGCAATGAGGGGCATACAGTTGATCTGTACGAACTGTTTGCGATGAGAAAGAACAACAGAAACGGGCAGCCAGATCGAGGTGTGTGCGATATACGGCATACAGTTCACTCCGATGAACCATTTGCGATGAGTGAGGTGAACGCAAATGATTCGGCGTAGCAAGATGTGTGTGATACCAGACAAATAGGTCGGTAATCAGAATTGTGTGAGATCATTATAGACAGCCCATACTATCTTTTTTTGTGAATTGTGTGCTCGTCAGACACACATTTCAACAAACCAACCTGCTGGCGATAATGTAGAAGATCTCTAGTCCTTCTTCTTGTTGTTGTTCTTGTTGGATGGCCCCGCGACATCGTCTTGGCGAGGATGCTTCTTGCCGCTGACCGTTGGCTTTTCATCGCCTCCGCCGTCGTCATCGTCGTTGCTGTCATCGTCCTCCTCCTCCTCGTTCGACCATTCCTCCTCATCATCATCGTCGTCCTCTTCTTCGTCCTCCGACGGCTCCTTGTCCGTCTGGTTGTCGTCTGACGACTTTGGAGGCGGCGTCCCTTCCATGAACCGAATATAATCGAGGTCTGGGCTCGAGCTGGACTCATGGAAGACGAGTGGGATGATTCCGATGTTGACCTATCATCGGGGGCCAGACTGCTGGCCGAACTGTCATCGTCGATGTCGCTTTACATGGCTGCAGAGTGTGTGCCAGTGTGTAGCACGACTTGCCGAGGATGATGAAGATGTTGGACACTTAAGCGGGGTATGCAGAGAAGAGGAATTGCCAATTGAAGCGGGAATTGAAGTGGGGGTTGACGTATTATTTAACTGCTGATAGAATCAACCGCAATTATTTGTACCCAGTCGCTCCAAATTCCCGGGGTTGCACATGACTTTTATTGGCTATTTGGCTGGTTTCCTTTTTCAGGACAAAAACAAGGAACGAGTTTTGGGATTATGCACCATTACCGGTATGAACGGAGTAGGATAGTTGGCAAGCAATACATTGAGCCCTTCTTATTGATAAAGCGAGTAATAATCAAACTAGGAAGGAAAATAAAAAAGACAAAGAAAAATATCTGCACGAATCTTTGCGTAACATCAATGGCATAGGACCTAGATGTGCATTACTTAGAGCACATCTAGATGTGCTTTAGCAATACTGTCAAACAAAACCCCTAATCATCATTGCAAACAGCGCATAGAACATGGCTAATGCGACAACCACAACTACACATGCTAGTTCCTTCTTGTCTCTTGCTTTCATCTGTTGCTTGTGATTGATTCTTTCTTGCTTGATCATACTGATTGTACATTCCAGATCAACCAGTTTCTTCTTCAGCTTTACGTTATCTTCTGCGAGCTTGGTGATAACACTCCGAGCCCTGCCATGCCATTCTTCATCCAACCAGTTAACAAAGGCACAAGCCTCATATCCCTGCCAATGTTAAATAGTATTCTGGATGAGCAGTGGCATTAACTGAAGTAAAATGGTGAATTTAAGTAGCACTAACCTCTAAGGGGCAACTAAGAAACCGCCTGCCAATGTCGAATCCCTCCGTGCATACACGTCGAGCGGGAGTGTGCCCGTGCACACAACTCAACTTTTGGTACTTCTCGGTGGCGCAAAACTCGGAGTCGAACTCATGTAGCGGGAGTCTACAGTCAAGCTCCGGATCCGGCAATAGATCGCTTTCCTGGTGGGGGGGGGGGTCATTCAGGACGGATTCAGCAAGGATCTATACTTTGGACATGCTAAAAAAGATCGGGATAGATTGGAACCTGACAGGACGATTCAGATCTGTAGTACACCTGCCTTCTGATGACCTTAGGCAAGTGCTCGGCGGCGACCGCCGTTGTGGCGGGGATACGAGTAGGAGCAGCCACACCGAAACCATCAGCACCACTCGTTCGCATTCCCCCAATGTCAGTGCCACATGAGGGAATTTGGAGGGTATGTAGGGATTTGGGGGAAATGGGGAAACTGTGGAGATAAGCTAACGGCCAGGAACTACTAATGGCACTATATATATGTTATATACGGCACACTGTTTGTACATGTCGTTTGTGTTAGGTATTACAACGTCACACACGATTTCCACACCAAACCGTGTGAGAAGACCACGTAGGTTAGACACGGTTGCCGTTACATAACCGTATGTGATGTACTACCCTGTCCATATAATTGAGTTACGGTGAGATACTGTGTAAACAGCTGCTCCACGGATATCCTAAAAAAACAGCCGCTCTGCATATAGAGATGGCGGCGGTGGCCTAGGTAGCGGCTACCGGAGAAGAGGTCAATCCTCGGTCGGTGGGCGGTGGCGGCGTCATAGGAGGTCAATCCTCGGTCTGCGGCGGGAGATAGGAGGAGCGCAACCATCAAGGTAGTCGGCGGCGTGATTCGAGCACATCCATTGCGGTTGATGGCGGGATAGTGGAGGTCGAACTTTAGGCGGTAGCCGCACTAAGCTTTGCTCCTCGACCCTGCTGTCTCGGCGTGCCGCCGCATCGCGCTTGTCTGTCTGCTGGGTGGAGGTCGCCGCGCGGCTAATTAATTAAGGTATTCTTTTCGTGAGTGGCTTAATTAAGGTATTCCATTCCTAAATGTAGTGTTCTACTAGTACTCTGGCCATTAATTTTTGTCATTGCACGTCTGGATAACAACATGGAGCACCCTTAGTAATTATTAAAATAAAACCTTGTGATATATGCACGCATCTTTGGGAAGCAGTTAATCCATGTATTAATGTTGTTGTTTTGTTTTTAATTACCATTCATGTGCTACAGATGGAACGATCTCGATGGATGAAGAATCAGAAAACCACAGATTTTATGAGTGGCGTGACAGAGTTCATGAATTTGGCTGAAATTACAAAGAGGAGAATTGGTGATGCGGATTACATCTTGTGTCCATGTACTGATTGTGCCAATACAAAGTCACATGAGGTTGCAGATGTCCAGATGCACTTAGTCTCTAGGGGATTCATGGATGGATATACATGTTGGATCAGACATGGTGAAGAGGAGGTCATGGATGAAGATACCCAGGGCAGCGAGATGCCAAACCCCGACAAATGTCACATGGATGTTGAATCTAACATCAGGGCAGAGGCGTCAAGCTACCAATGGAACACCGGAAAGCCGAAACGCCCACTGGAAAACCAAGACGTCATCGCAGATGACGATGATCTTGATATGCCATATTTTGCTGCTATGATTGCAGATTTCGAGGGCCCAGAAGGATATGATTGGGTACAAGGATCTGCCAACCATTGATGCAGACTCCAAGAAAGAATTGTATCTAGGTTGCAAAAAGAAATATTCGAGGTTGAGTGCCACCCTGGCGCTTCTCAGATTTAAAGCAGCAAACGGTCTATCAAACAAGGCCTTCACAGAGATCTTAGGTCTTTTCAAAGATATTCTTCCGGAAGATAATGTGCTCCCCAGAACCACGAATGAGGCGAAGAAAATTGTTTGCCCATTGGAACTTGAAGTACAGAAGATACACGCTTGTGTGAATGATTGTATATTGTACTGTGGTGAGTACAAAGATTTTCGTGCATTTCCCACATAAAAGTGATGACCCACAAGTATAGGGGATCTATCGTAGTCCTTTCGATAAGTAAGACTGTTGAACCCAATGAGGAGCAGAAGGAAATGACAAGCGGTTTTCAGTAAGGTATTCTCTGCAAGCACAGAAATTATCGGTAACAGATAGTTTTGTGATGAAGTAATTTGTAACGGGTAACAAGTAACAAAAGTAAACAAGGTGCAGCAAGGTGGCCCAATCCTTTTTGTAGCAAAGGAGAAGCCTGGACAAACTCTTATATAAAGGAAAACGCTCCCGAGGACACATGGGAATTATCGTCAAGCTAGTTTTCATCATGCTCATATGATTTGCGTTCGTTACTTTGATAATTTGATATGTGGGTGGACCGGTGCTTGGATACTGCCCTTCCTTGGACAAGCATCCCACTTATGATTAACCCCTCTTGCAAGAATCCGCAACTACAAAAGAAGTATTAAGGTAAACCTAACCATATCATGAAACATATGGGTCCAAATCAGCCCCTTACGAAGCAACACATAAACTAGGGTTTAAGCTTCTGTCACTCTAGAAACCCATCATCTACTTATTACTTCCCAATGATTTACCCTAGGCCCAAATAATGGTGAAGTGTCATGTAGTCGACTTTCACATAACACCACTAGAGGAAAGACAACATACATCTCATCAAACTATCGAACGAATACCAAATTCACATGACTACTTATAACAAGACTTCTCCCTTGTCCTCAGGAACAAACGTAACTACTCACAAATCATATTCATGCTCATAATCAGAGGTGTATTAATATGCATAAAGGATCTGAACATATGATCTTCCACCAAATAAACCAACTAGCATCAACTACAAGGAGTAATCAACACTACTAGCAACCCACATGTACCAATCTGAGGTTTTGAGACAGATCGGATACAAGAGATGAACTAGGGTTTGAGATGAGATGGTGTTAGTGAAGATGTTGATGGAGATTGACCCCCTCCCTATGAGAGGATCGATGGTGATGATTTCCCCCTCTCGGAGGGATGTTTCCCCGGCATAACAGCTCCGCCGGAGCCCTAGATTGGTTCCGCCAAGGTTCCGCCTCAAGACGGCGGTGCTTCATCCCGAAAGCTTCCTTCTATTTTTTTCCAGGGAGAAATACTTCATATAGTAAAAGATGGGCACCAGAGGCCTGGCAAGGGGCCCACGAGGCAGGGGGCGCGCCCAGGGGATTAGGGCGTGCCCCCACCCTCGTGGACAGGGTGTGGCCCCCCTCTGGTGCTTTCTTCACCCAATATTTTTAATATATTCCAAAACTGACTTCCGTGGAGTTTCAGGACTTTTGGAGTTGTGCATAATAGGTCTCTAATATTTGCTCCTTTTCCAGCCTAGAATTCCAGCTGCCAGCATTCTCCCTATTCATGTAAACCTTGTAAAATAAGGGAGAATAGGCATACGTATTGTGACATAATGTGTAATAACAGTCCATAATGCGATAAATATCGATATAAAAGCATGATGCAAAATAGACATATCAACTCCCCCAAGCTTAGACCTCACTTGTCCTCAAGTGGAAGCCGATAACGAAAAATATGTCTACATGCTTAGAGATAGAGGTGTCGATAAAATAAAATATGGACATAAGGGCATCATGATCATTCTTATAACAACAATATATATTGTCATATGATTTCTTATGCTAAAGTAACAATCTATTCACAATGTCAAGTATGAATCAGAAACTTCATTGAAAACTAACAAACTATGATCTCGGTCATTGAAGCAATTGCAATTTATCATAACATCGGAAAGAGTCAATATAAGAGCTTTTCACCAAGTCCACATACTAAACCATCATTTAGTCTTTCACAATTGCTAACACTCACGCAATACTTATGGGTATGAAGTTTTAATCGGACACAGAGAAAGATAGGGGATTATAGTGTTGCCTCCCAACCTTTTAACTCAAGGGTAATGTCAAATAATAGTTTATGATAACTTACATCCAATTGGATATATATATATATATATATATATATACATACCAGGATCTTTCCAACACAATGTGCTTGCCAAAGGATAAAGTGTAAAAAGGAAAGGAGAAGATCACCGCAACTCTTGCATAAGACATAAAGCAAAAATAAAAGATAGGCCCTTCGCAGAGGGAAGCAGAGGTTGTCATGTGCTTTTATGGTTGGATGCACGAAATCTTAATGCAAAAGAACGTCACTTTATATTGCCACTTGTGATAGGGACCTTTATTATGCAGTCCGTCGCTTTTATTTCTTCCATATCACAAGATCGTATAAAGCTTATTTTCTCCACAATAATAGATCATACATATTTAGAAAGCAATTTTTATTGCATGCAATAATGACAACTTACTTGAAGGATCTTACTCAATCCATAGGTAGATATGGTGGAGTCTCATGGCAAAACTGGGTTTAAGGATATTCAGAAGCTCAAGTAGTATCTCTACTTGGTGCAGAGAATTTGGCTAGCATGAGGGGGAAAGGCAAGCTCAACATGTTGGATGATCCATGACAATATACTTTATTTCGGATATAAGAAAACATAACCCATTACGTTGTATTCTTTGTCCAACATCAACTTTTGAACATGTCATATTTTAATGAGTGCTCACAATCATAAAAGATGTCCAAGATAGTATATTTATATGTGAAAACCTCTCTTTCTTTATTACTTCCTATTAATTGCAATGATGACCAAAACTATGCTTGTCAACTCTCAACAACTTTTATTCATCATACTCTTTATATGTGAAGTCATTACTCGCCATAAGATCAATATGATCTCTTTAATTATTTTTATTCTTTCTTTTATTCCCTCAAGATCATAGCAAGATAACCAAGCCCTCGACTCAAAACTAATCTTTATTATATATAGCTCACGGACTCGATTACATAGAAGGATCATAAAGCAAAACTCAAAACTAGATCATGCTAAAACTTTATTCTACTTGATCAAGATATAACCAAAAGGATCAAGGGGCACCTCCCCCAAGCTTGGCAGTTGCCAAGGGGAGTGCCCGTACCCAATACTCAGTTCTCCTTTGGTGGTATGTGAAACTAGGTGGTATAAATTTAGCAACAATGTAATTTGCACAATCAGCATACCATGGAGCAGTACGATAAGCATTTATGATAGCTAATTGTTCACCAGGAAAGCTATCATCAATAGGTAGTGGGTGAGGGAGTCCTGGATTAGGGGGTCCTCGGACAGTCGGACTATATCCTTTGGCCGGACTGTTGGACTATGAAGATACAAGATTGAAGACTTCGTCCCGTGTCCGGATGGGACTCTCCTTGGCGTGGAAGGCAAGCTTGGCGATACGGATATGTAGATCTCCTCCCTTGTAATCAACTCTGTGTAACCCTAGCCCCCTCTGATGTCTATATAAACTGGAGGGTTTAGTCCGTAGGACAACAACAATCATACCATAGGCTAGCTTCTAGGGTTTAGCCTCTACGATCTCGTGGTAGATCAACTCTTGTAATACTCATATCATCAAGATCAATCAAGCAGGAAGTAGGGTATTACCTCCATCGAGAGGGCCCGAACCTGGGTAAACATCGTGTCCCCCGCCTCCTGTTACCATCCGCCTTAGACGCACAGTTCGGGACCCCCTACCCGAGATCCGCCGGTTTTGACACCGACATTGGTGCTTTCATTGAGAGTTCCACTATGCCACCACCGTAAGGATTAATGGCTCCTTCAATCATCGGCAACGATGCGATCCAGGGTGAGGTCTTCCTCCCCGGATAGATCTTCGTATTCAGGGGCTTCGTACTACGGGCCAATTCGCTTGGCCATCTGGAGCAGATCGAAAGCTACGCCCCTGGCCATCAAGTCAGATTTGGAAACTTGAACTACACTGCCGACATCCGCGGAGACTTGATCTTTGGCGGATTCGAGCCCATGTCAGGTACGCCGCACGATCATGACGAGCATGATTTAGCTCTGCCGTCGGACAGTGTTCGGAAGATCACGCATGCAACTACTCCGGCCCTTAATCCAGAACAAATTGCGCCATCGGAGGACGGGTGGATAGACCCCGCCACGAAAGCCGCACTCTCAGTGGTGATAGAGCCGAATACTGACTTCACCTCCCATGAGACCCGTTGCCGAATCATTGGATTCATCCCCGGCCACGGCCTCCGAGCCGCTTGTGTCCGTGCCCATCGAATCTGATTGGGCGCCGATCATGGAGTTTACCTCCACGGATATCTTTCAGCACTCGCCTTTCGGCGACGTGCTAAATTCATTAAGGTCCCTCTCCTTGTCAGGAGAACCTTGGCCCAACTATGTCCGGCTAGAATGGGATGTGGACGACGAAGAAATTCGCTCCCCACCCACCACCCACTTAGTAGCCACTGTCGACGATTTAACCGACATGCTAGACTTCGACTCCGAAGACATCAACGGTATGGACGACGATGCAGGAGACGAACAGGAACCACCACCCACAGGGCGCTGGACTGCCACCTCATTGTACGACATATACATGGTGGATAACCCCAAAGAAGGGGATGGCGATAAGACAACAGAGGATAATCCCTCCAAGAAGCAACCCAAGCACCGATGTCAGCGGCGCCGCTCCAAATATCGCCATAGCAAAGGCAGCGATACCGGCACAAGAGACAATAACGCTCTGGATAGTGCCGAAGACGATGATAATCCCCTCCAGCCAGACCTCGAGCGGGAGGATGAACAAGCTAGCCCTCTGAAACAGGCAACAAACGGAGAATCAAAGGATGACAATTACATGCCTCTCTCCGAAGACGAAGTGAGCCTCGGCGACGAAGAATTTATCGTGCCTGAGGATCCCGTCGAGCAGGAGCGCTTCAAGCGTCGGCTTATAGCCACAGCAAATAGCCTGAGGAAAAAGCAACAACAGCTTCGAGCTGACCAAGATCTACTAGCGGATAGATGGACTGAAGTCCTGGCAGCCGAGGAATACGAACTCGAGCGCCCAACCAAGAGTTACCCAAAGCGCAGGTTGCTACCCCAACTCGAAGAGGAAGCATTGAAACATACATCACCAGCGTATGATGCGGCTGATCGGCCACCTCGTGGCCGAGACAGAGAGGCATTTCAGCCAGAAAACCAGCCCGCACCCCGCCGCCACCCAAACAAAAATACTAAGGCCCGGGGCAACACGCGGGACCTGCGAGATGTATTGGAAAACAAGGCAAAACATGCAAGATCGATCTATGGATCACGGGGACGCGCACCAACACGTGACGATGATCGTCACGCCGGATACACTAGAAGCAAATCTGGCCGAGCCGAACACGGAAGACAAGACTCATATGAACTGCGTCATGATATAGCCCGGCACAGGGGCGCCGCACACCCCCTATGCTTCACTGATGAAGTAATGGATCACGAATTCCCAGAAGGATTTAAACCTGTAAACATTGAATGATATGATGGTACTACATACCCCGCGGTATGGATAGAAGACTACTTCCTCCACATTCACATGCCCCGCGGGGATGACCTACATGCCATCAAGTATCTCCCGCTAAAACTCAAAGGGCCGGCTCGGCATTGGCTCAATAGCTTGCCGGCAAACTCCATCAGAAGTTGGGAGAGCCTGGCAGAGGCATTCCTGGACAATTTCCAGGGCACTTATGTGCGACCGCCGGACGCTGACGATTTAAGTCATATAACTCAGCAGCCAGGGGAATCGGCCAGGAAATTCTGGACCCGGTTCCTAACCAAGAAGAACCAAATAGTCGACTGTCCGGATGCAGAGGCCTTAGCGGCATTTAAGCATAATATCCGTGACGAATGGCTCGCCCGGCACCTCGACCAAGAGAAGCCAAAATCCATGGCAGCCCTCACGACACTTATGACTCGCTTTTGTGCGGGCAAAGATAGCTGGTTGGCTCGTAGTACCAATACAGCAAGCAAACCTAGCATATCAAAAGCCAGGGATAGCAACGGCAAACCACGACGCAACAAACACAAGCGCCGCAAATATGGTGAAAACGCCAAAAATACGGCAGTTAATGCCGGGTTCAGGGGCTCAAAGTCCGGTGAGCGGAAAGGGCCACCCAAAAATAAAAATCCGGGTCCATCCTGCCTGGACCACATACTCGATCGCCAATGCCAAATTCATGGCACCCCAGAAACGCCAGCCACCCATACCAATAGAGAATGCTGGCTCTTCAAACAAGCCAGCAGGGTAGGCGCCAAAGACGAAGGGGGGTCTCAAAGCGACGATAGCGACGAAGAGCCCAGATCACCGAACACAGGAGGGCAAAAGAAATATCCCCCGCATATTCAATCGGTGAATGTGGTAAATACCACCCAAATAACCAACTCGGACCGGATATGCATCCTTAGGGATGGCGACTCAACGGAACTAGTCGTCCCACAATATAAACTAGGGCCGGTCACCTTCAACCGCACGGATCGTCCGGTTAACGCCAATCAGGGCAATCCAGCCGCACTAGTCCTCGACCCAATAATAGACGGGTTCCACCTCACTCGAGTCCTTATGGACGGAGGCATCAGTCTAAATCTGCTTTACCAGGACACAGTGCGCAAAATGGGCATCGATCATTCGGCGATCAAACCCACTAAAGCCACTTTCAGAGGCATTATATCAGGTGTGGAGGTTAGCTATACAGGCTCCATTACCCTTGAGGTAGTCTTTGGATCACCAGAAAATTACCGTATCGAAGAGTTAATCTTCGAAATCGTCCCTTTCCGCAGTGATTATCAAGCACTGCTCGGACGAACCGCGTTCGCTCAATTCAACGCGATGCCACATTATGCCTACCGTAAGCTCAAGATGCCCGGTCCACGCGGCGTCATCACGGTTCATGGCAAGGCCGAACCTGCCCTCGGCACCAACAAATACACCACTGCCTTAGCAGCAAAAACAACGAGCAGCACCTTGCAGCCGAACCTCGAGTCGACGTCCAGGCTCGCGGACACCATCAAGGGACTCCGAATTACTTCGCGGAAGGATAGCCCGGTTCGTCCAGAGCTCAACTAAACACTCCGGCGAAAGCCAGGACAGGCCGAACTCAGCGGCTCAACCGCCCTCCGGCACGTAAATATTTCTTACATTTCCTTCGCAGGTTCACCCTTGCGCCGACCAGGATGGGCTACACGGAGGCAGCTTGAACGCGTAAGGGAATCCTTAGACATTCCCCGCAGTGACCGTCCGGCTATATTACGGATCCGCACTCAGCCTCTTACCCCTGGTCTCAGCAGGTTCCGCAATCACATTCCTTTTTTATCACATTACTTGTACCCATACACATAGACGTACTATTCAAATACAACATGTGGATTTATATGACCTTTACCTGCTGTTATTTCTTATTGAAATCATTTTGTCAAGTGGCATCCGTACACCGCGATATGCCTTAAAATATGCGAGGGGCTTCGTTTTACCCATAACACGGCAATAAAGTCCGAACACCTTCATGGAAGTTCGGCACCCCGAACCTATAGTATTATATGCATCAGCTCCAAATCATGTCTTGGGTCAATAGTTGGGTTTGCCCGGCTCCCATGTTTTGGTACCTTACGTTCCGCTATATCGGCTAAGGTAGCACTGGGAGAACTACTGCGATTGTGTCCCGGTTCTTCCGGACGAGCACCTCAGTAGAGAAAGTCGAAAACTGACTGTCATGATACGGCGAGAGCTGGTCAGCTGTTCGAGAGGTCACAAAATCTTTAAGGATTTCTCCCGCATAATGCCATAACCAATGCAGCGTGCGATGGATCGGTTTTTTCTCCGATCAGGTGCTTATAGAGCCCCTAGTACGATCTTCCGAACACCAGGGGCTGCGCCTACCATACTAAAGCTCCTATGGCTAAGTGAGAGTGATAAAGCCCTATAGTCCGATTGCCTGGTTTGTTGTGCTGAGCACCTCCTTCGAAGGACCCAACACTGGGATAAAGAGTGCTCAGGTTTATCCCGAACACCCCCGTACTTCTTACGAGGGGGCAGAAGCCGACGACTGGCCAACTCTCAGGTTTAACATATAAAACGGCCGCACAGGAGGGTAAACTTTTATATAACAGGCGACAAATAAACGACCTTGTTCAAACATTACAAAGGTCAACATGATTGGCATTCATGGAAATATAATGTCCTTGGTGCATAGCTCCGCCGCAAGGTAGGATCCTTTCAGGACACTCTCGTAATATAATTCGGGCTTGCGGTGCTCCTTCCCCTCTGGCGGTCCTTCGGTCATCAGCTTTTCGGCATCCATCTTCCCCCAGTGCACCTTTGCGCGGGCGAAGGCCATTCGCGCACCTTCTATACAGACCGACCGCTTGATGACGTCAAGTCGAGGGCAAGCGCTTACAAGCCGCTTAACGAGCCCGAAGTAGCTACTTGGAATCGGCTCGGCAGGCCATAGCCGGATAACCAGATCTTTCATGGCTAGTTTCGCCGCCTTATGCAGTTCGATCAGCTGTTTTAGTTGATCGGCAAAAGGCACCAGATAATTCGGCGCCAAATACTGTGACCAGAAGAGCTTATCTGCGGTGTTCCTTTCTTCGGCTCGGTAGAATTGGGCGGCATCTGATATGCTGCGAGGTAGCTCGGCAAATACCCCTGAGAAATTCGGATTTAAAATCAGAAACATAGTTTTCCCTTCAAATACTTGCCTTACATGGAAAAAGCCTTACCCGCCGCGATCTTTCTCGCCTCTTGGATCCCCTGCAGGGCGCTTTGGGTTTCCCTCCGGGCATTGCTCGTGGCCTGACGCGCCTTGTTGAGTTCAGATTCTTTCTCCGTTAAACTCTGCTCCTAGGTCTCGCATCTCCTTACGGCCTCTTGCAGCTCCTGCTCAGCTTCAATAACTCTGGCCTCGTGTTTCTCACGAAGAGTCCGCTCTGTGGCCGCCTTTTTCTCGCCCTCGGCAACGGCCCTTTTGAGGGCCTCGACTTCGGTCATAACCCCTAGCACAAATTATGCAGCTTATTTCATACTGAAAATTTATTTCGCAATAAATGTGAGCAAAGCTTGTGCATACCTTGTTTATCTCTCAACTGCATTCTCAATTGGCCAAGTTCTTCTATGGCCCGCTCCAGACTTTGATTCAGTCCAGAGATCTCCGCAGTACGAGAGGCGGCATCCGCTATAGACGCCTGCTTTTAACAGAAGAGAAATCAATATCATTCAATGAGTCTTCCTGCGATCATCAGTTTGATCCCCTGTCCGGTTCTTTCTTTCACCGAACAGTGTATCAGGGGCTACTATCTATACTATGACACTCTTCGACAACTCATAAAACATACCTCAAAGCCTCTTATGAGCCTGATACAGGCTTCATTCAGTCCACTCTCAGTTGACTGAATCTTCTCAATCACCGCATCCATAAGGGAACGATGTTCATCAATGATGGAGGCGTCTTTCAACGCCACCAACAAAGCATCCGACACTTCTGGATGGACAGAGGTCGCCGATGGAACAGGCACGCCCCCTCCAGCCGAAGGAGGCTGCCTGCTTGATTCTAGAGCCGTATAGGTCTCTGGAATCGCATCCGGCTGGGAGCCGAACTCAGGATCGCCCCCGCCGTCAGCCCATATGGGAATCTTTTCCCCCACGTGTCCGGCCCCTGAGGTTTGACCACCAGGCACCGCCTTCATGGTTTTTTCCTTTCCTCCTTGGTCGGGGTCCTTCTGGGACGAAGCCTCGGTGTTATGCACCTGTTTGGAGGAAGGAGCCTTTGGGGGCGTCCCGCTCTCCATAGCATTTGAGCTCAGCAAGTCCTCTCATGAGGATTGTTTGGTACGGGACCTCGACGGACTACAAAAAATATGGCTTAGGTTAAAATACTAAGCCACGATGAGTCCGGACGCCTAAAACGTACTCGGATTTTATATACTTGCGAGTTCACCAGGGGCTGGGCCCTGGGATCCCATGCCGGGCCGCTGTCGGCGGCAGTGGACTCCTCCGGAAGAGGAGCCTTTCCCCTTTTGGGCAGCTCGGCCTCCAAGTGTGCAGAAGCCGTCCTCTTCTTTCTTCCCCCCGCAGGGGATTCATCTTCCTCCTCCTCCTCGTCCTCTTCGGAGGCAGAATGGGCATTGGAGCCTTCGGATATTGTGTCCGAAGTGCCGCGGCGACGAAGGCCGCCCCGGGTCTTTTTGGCCTCCTTCTCGGCCGTCTTCTTTGGCACCTTGTAAGGCGCCGGGACCACCATCTTCGTCAGAAGTGGGATGTCCGGTTCTTCGGGCAGCTGGGCCGGACAATGGATCCGCTCCGCCTTCTTCGTCCAGCCATGGGAGAGTTGTATAAAACACGTTAAGCGCTTCCCTTGGGTTACGCGGATAAAAAGTTTTGATGACTTACCGAACTTGCAGGGCGGGACAGTTGGTACCCGCGGTCCTCGGCGGAGTCCGGCCATGATTTGCTAGACTTGAAAAGCACCTTCCAAATGTCCTTGTGCAAGGAGCCGAAAAGCTCCTGCAAGGTCTGGTGCCTGGTCGGATCAAATTCCCATAAATTGCGGGTTCGGTACTGACAAGGCAAGATCCGGCGAACTAACATCACCTGGACCACATTGACAAGTTCAATGTTCTTGTCTCCCATATCCTCAACGCGCGTCTGGAGCACCGACAGTTTGTCGGACGAGGACCAGTCCAGGCCTTTCTTAACCCAGGATGTAAGCCGCAGGGGGGCACCGGATCGAAACTCGGGAGAGGCGGCCCATTCCTTGTCGTGCGGCTCAGTAATATAAAACCACTGCTGTTGCCACTCCTTGACAGAATCATTAAAGGTTCCCGTTGGCCATATGGCGTTGGGCATCTTGCTCACCATAGCACCCCGCACTCGGTGTGCTCGCCACCCACCACCTTGGGCTTCACATTAAAAATCTTCAGCCATAAACCGAAGTGCGGCAAAATGCGGAGAAAAGCCTCGCACACGACAATGAATGTCGAGATGTTGAGGAAGGAATTAGGGGACAGATCGTGAAGATCGATCCCATAATAATACATGATGCCACGAACGAACGGGTGGAGGGGAAACCCTAGCCCGCGGACAAAGTGAGGGAGGAATACAACCCTCTCGTGGGGTTCCGGAGCGGGGACGATCTGTCCCGCCGTCGGGAGACGGTGGCTGATTTTCTTGGCCAGGTAACCGGCCTCCCGAAGCTTTTTGATATCCTTCTCTCGGACGGTAGAGGCCATCCATTTGCCTCCTGCTCCAGATCCGAACATCTTCGGAAGACCTTTTGTGGGCAGAGAAGATGAACGCTTGGGCGCTGGAGCTTGAGCAGAAGGGAATGAATCGGGAAGAAGGCGTGGGTGAAAGAGTGAATCCTTGTCCCTTTATAAGGGCGGAAGAGGCGATGCACCTCCCCACTCACCTGGTAAAACCTCTTATTCCCCAAGCGCCGTAATTGATGGCGCAGTTGGGTTACCCACACCCGTATTGATGAGAATCCCGTGATAAGGGGACACAATCTCTGCTTCGACAAGACGTGCCAAGGAAACTGCCTCGCGATAGGTGCAGTGGCTGGTTGTGAAAAACGGTCGAATAATGACCGGGCCTTTGGTGTGATGTCATGCTTCAAAATTCGTCAGCAGATTAGATTTGTGGAAATATTATTCTCTCTACGGTGGTATGTGGAATTTGTTTTGCAGAGCCGGACACTATCCTTGTGTTCAAAATCTTCTATGGAGTATTCGGAGGAGGAACCCGCCTTGCAATGCCGAAGACAAATCTGCGTGCCGGACTCATCGTCATTGAAGCCTGGTTCAGGGGCTACTGAGGGAGTCCTGGATTAGGGGGTCCTCGGACAGCCGGACTATATCCTTTGGCCAGACTGCTGGACTATGAAGATACAAGATTGAAGACTTCGTCCCGTGTCCGGATGGGACTCTCCTTGGCGTGGAAGGCAAGCTTGGCGATACGGATATGTAGATATCCTCCCTTGTAACCGACTCTATGTAACCCTAGCCCCCACCGGTGTCTATATAAACCGGAGGGTTTAGTCCATAGGACAACA
Organism: Triticum aestivum; assembly: GCF_018294505.1. Lineage (NCBI taxonomy): Eukaryota > Viridiplantae > Streptophyta > Magnoliopsida > Poales > Poaceae > Triticum > Triticum aestivum. Next base: position 245,794,774 of record NC_057811.1, on the reverse strand, counting down.
ACAATCATACCATAGGCTAGCTTCTAGGGTTTAGCCTCTACGACCTCGTGGTAGATCAACTCTTGTAATACTCATATCATCAAGATCAATCAAGCAGGAAGTAGGGTATTACCTCCATCGAGAGGGCCCGAACCTGGGTAAACATCGTGTCCCCCGCCTCCTGTTACCATCCGCCTTAGACGCACAGTTCGGGACCCCCTACCCGAGATCCGCCGGTTTTGACACCGACAGTGGGTCATCAAGAACATTCTCTGACCTAGATAAGTTGTCTGCAACGGGGTTCTCAGCTCCCTTTCTATCAATAATATGCAAATCAAATTCTTGTAGTAGGAGAACCCATCTGACAAGTCTAGGTTTAGCATCTTTCTTTTCCATAAGATATTTAATAGCAGCATGATCAGTGTGAATAGTTACTTTAGAATCAACAATGTAAGGTCTGAACTTATCACAAGCGAATACAACTGCTAAAAATACTTTTTCAGTAGTAGCATAATTTCTTTGGGCGTTGTCTAGAGTTTTACTAGCATATTGGATAACATTGAATTTTTTATCAACTCTTTGTCCTAGAACAACACCTACAACATAATCACTATCATCACACATAATTTCAAAGGGTAAATTCCAATCAGGAGGCTGAACAATAGGTGTAGAAATCAAGGCTTTCTTAAGTATTTCAAATGCTTCTACACAATCATCATCAAAGACAAAAGGAACATCTTTTTGTAAAAGATTAGTCAGAGGCCTAGAAATTTTTGAGAAGTCTTTAATGAACCTCCTATAAAAACCGGCATGACCAAGGAAACTTCTTATACCTTTAATGTCCTTAGGACACGACATCTTTTCAATAGCATCAACTTTAGCTGTATCAACTTCAATACCTCTTTCGGAAATTTTATGCCCCAAGACAATACCTTCTTTAACCATAAAGTGGCACTTCTCCCAATTCAAGACAAGATTAGTTTTTTCACATCTCTACATAACTCGATCAAGGTTGCTTAAGCAATCATGAAAAGAAGTTCCATATACGGAGAAATCATCCATGAAAACCTCAACAATCTTTTCACAGAAGTCAAAGAATATAGCAGTCATACATCTTTGAAAGGTAGCAGGTGCATTGCATAAACTAAAAGGCATACGTCTATAAGCAAAGGTACCGAAAGGGCAAGTAAAAGTGGTCTTTTCTTGATCCTCTTTTGACACGGGTATTTGAGAAAACCAGAATAACCGTCTAGAAAGCAAAAATGTGTATGTTTGGATAATCTTTCTAGCATTTGATGAATAAAAGGTAAAGGGTAATGATCCTTTTTAGTAGCTTTATTTAGTTTGCAGAAATCAATTACCATTCTATAACCTGTAACAATTCTTTGTGGGATCAATTCATCTTTATCATTAGGAACAACAGTAATACCTCCCTTCTTAGGGACACAATGGACAGGACTTACCCACTGACTATCAGCAACAGGATAAACTATACCTGCCTCCAGAAGCTTTAGTATTTCTTTTTCTTACCACTTCTTTCATCTTAGGATTTAACCGTCGTTGGTGATCAACAACCGGTTTAGCGTCTTTCTCCAATTTTATTTTGTGCTGACATAGAGTGGGACTACTGCCCTTAAAATCATCAAGAGTATATCCAATAGCAGCACGATGCTTCTTCAGAGTTTTCAATAATTTCTCTTCTTCCTGCTCTGAAAGGTTAGCATTAATAATAACAGGATATATCTTCTTTTCATCAAGATAAGCATATTTAAGAGTATCAGGTAATGGTTTAACCTCAAACACGGGATCACCCTTGGGTGGAGGAGGATCCCCTAGAATTTCAATATGCAAACTGTGTTTCAAAATAGGTCTCTGCTTGAAGAATACTTCATCTATTTCCCTTCTTTCATTCATAAACATATCATTTTCATGGTCTAGCAAATATTGTTCTAAAGGATCATTAGGAGGCACAACAATAGAAGCAAGACCAATAATTTCATCTTTACTAGGCAATTCTTTATCATGGGGTTGTCTACGAAATTTAGCAAAATTAAAATCATGAGACATATCCCCTAAACCAATAGTAACAACATCCTTTTTGGAATCTATCTTAGCATTAACAGTATTCAAGAAGGGTCTACCAAATATAACTGGACAAAAGTCATCTTGTGGGGAACCAAGAACAAGAATATCAGTAGGATATTTAACTTTCCCACACAAGACTTCAAAATCTCTAACAATCCCAACTGGTGAAATAGTAGCTCTATTGGCAAGCTTAATTGTAACATCAATACCTTCTAACTCAGCAGGTGCAATATCATGCATAATTTCTTCGTATAAAGAATGAGGTATTACACTCGCACTAGCACCCATATCACATAAGCCATGATAACAATGATCTCCTATTTTAACAGAAATAACAGGCATGCCTACAACAGGTCTATGTTTATTTTTAGTATCGGGTCTAGCAATTCTAGCAGCTTCATCACAGAAGTAAATAACATGCCCACCAATATTATCGGCCAAGAGATCTTTAACCATAGCAATACTAGGTTCAACTTTAATTTGCTCAGGGGGTGTAAGTGTTCTAGTATTACTCTTACGAACCACAGTTGAAGCTTTAGCATGATCCTTTATTCTAGCAGGGAAAGGTGGTTTCTCAATATAAGCGGTAGGAACAATAGGATCAACATTATAAGTGATAGTCTTTTCCTCAACTTTAATAGGTTCAACTACTTTTACTTCAATGGGAGGATAATATTGAAACCACTTCTCCTAAGGGAGATCAACATGAGTAGCAAAGGATTCACAGAAAGAAGCTACTATCTGAGAGCCAAGTCCATATTTAGTGCTAAATTCATGAAAAGCATCGGTATCCACAAAAGATTTAACACAATCAAACTTAGGCGTTATACTTGACTCCTTACCTTCAACGAGTTCCCAATCTTCAGAGTTGCGTTTAGTTCTTTCCAATAAATCCCATTTGAATTCAATAGTCTTCATCATAAAAGACCCAGTACAAGAAGTATCGAGCATGGAGCGATTATTGAGAGAAAGCCGAGCATAAAAAATTGAATAATAATTTCTCTTGAGAGCTCATGACTGGGGCATGAATATAACATTGACTTAAGCCTCCCCCAAGCTTGAGCGATACTTTCTCCTTCGCGAGGCCAAAAATTATATATATAATTACGATCACGATGAACCAGATGCATAGGATAAAACTTCTGATGAAATTCCAATTTCAATCGGTTGTAGTTCCATGATCCAACATCATCACATAGCCTAAACCATGTCAATGCCTTTCCCTTCAAAGATAAAGGGAAGACCTTCTTCTTGATAACATCCTCGGGCATACCTGCAAGCTTAAATAATCCACAAACTTCATCCACACAGATTAGGTGCAAATCGGGATGCAATGTTCCATCTCCTGTAAAAGGATTAGCTAGCAGTTTCTCTATCATACCCGAAGGAATTTCAAAGTAAACATTTTCAGTAGGTTCAGCAGGTTGAGGAGCAACTCTTTGCTCTATTGGTCGGGGTGAAGATACCCCGAACAAGCCCCTTAATGGATTAATTTCCATAGTAACAAGTGACAGTAAATTTCAGCACACTATATAAATTTTTCCTTACCAAATTCCACTTACAAAAGGCGCTTCACTCCCCGGCAACGGCGCCAGAAAAGAGTCTTGATGACCCACAAGTATAGGGGATCTATCATAGTCCTTTCGATAAGTAAGATCGTCGAACCCAACGAGGAGCAGAAGGAAATGACAAGCGGTTTTCAGTAAGGTATTCTCTGCAAGCACTGAAATTATCGGTAACAGATAGTTTTGTGATAAAGTAATTTGTAACGGGTAACAAGTAACAAAAGTAAACAAGGTGCAGAAAGGTGGCCCAATCCTTTTTGTAGCAAAGTATAAGCCTGGACAAACTCTTATATAAAGGAAAACGCTCCCGAGGACACACGGGAATTATCGTCAAGCTAGTTTTCATCATGCTCATATGATTTGCGTTCGTTACTTTGATAATTTGATATGTGGGTGGACCGGTGCTTGGGTACTGCCCTTCCTTGGACAAGCATCCCAGTTATGATTAACCCCTCTTGCAAGCATCCGCAACTACAAAAGAAGTATTAAGGTAAACCTAACCATAGCATGAAACATATGGGTCCAAATCAGTCCCTTACGAAGCAACGCATAAACTAGGGTTTAAGCTTCTGTCACTCTAGCAACCCATAATCTACTTATTACTTCCCAATGTTTTCCCTTAGGCCCAAATAATGGTGAAGTGTCATGTACTCGACATTCACATAACACCACTAAAGGAAAGACAACATACATCTCATCAAAATATCGAACGAATACCAAATTCACATGACTACTTATAACAAGACTTCTCCCATGTCCTCTGGAACAAATGTAACTACTCACAAATCATATTCATGTTCATAATCAGAGGGGTATTAATATGTATAAAGGATCTAAACATATTATCTTCCACCAAATAAACGAACTAGCATCAACTACAAGGAGTAATCAACACTACTAGCAACCCACATGTACCAATCTGAGGTTTTGAGACAAAGATCAGTTACAAGAGATGAACTAGGGTTTGAGATGAGATGGTGCTGGTGAAGATGTTGATGGAGATTGACCCCCTCCCGATGAGAGGATCGATGGTGATGATTTCCCCCTCCCGGAGGGATGTTTCCCCGGCATAACAGCTCCGCCGGAGCCCTAGATTGGTTCCGCCAAGGTTCCGCCTCAAGACGGCGGTGCTTCGTCCCGAAAGCTTCCTTCTAATTTTTTCCAGGGAGAAATACTTCATATAGCAAAAGATGGGCACTCGAGGCCTGCCAGGGGGCCCACGAGGCAGGGGCGCGCCCAGGGCGGAAGGGCGCGCCCCCACCCTCGTGGACAGGGTGTGGCCCCCCTCTGGTGCTTTCTTCGCCCAATATTTTAATATATTCCAAAACTGACTTTCGTGGAGTTTCAGGACTTTTGGAGTTGTGTAGAATAGGTCTCTAATATTTGCTCCTTTTCCAGCCCAGAATTCCAGCTGCCGGCATTCTCCCTCTTCATGTTAACCTTGTAAAATAAGGGAGAATAGGCATAAGTATTGTGACATAATGTGTAATAACAGCCCATAATGCGATAAATATCGATATAAAAGCATGATGCAAAATGGACGTATCAGCAAGCATGCACGATACAAGCGCTGGAGAGCAAAGGACAAGTACAAATTGGACGACGAGATCAAGACAGGAATCCCGTTCAAGGTTGTTTAGTCTTGCCTTTAATGAGGCGTTTGTTTGCAAACCCTAGAGAGGCAAAGAGGTTGCGGCGGCATCATGATGAGCGAATTGCGGATAGGTTTATGAGGCACCCGAAAGATGGGCCTCAGTGGGAATTAATCGACAAAAAGTTTGAAGAATTTTCCAAGGATCCTAGAAGTATAAGGCTCGGGGAGTGTACTGACGGGATGAATCCTTTTGGCGATATGAGCACCAATCACAACACATGGCCGGTGCTTCTGTGCATATATAACCTAGCTCCTTGGTTGTGTATGAAGAAAAAATACATTATGATGTCAATGATTATCCAAGGCCCGAAGCAACCTAGAAATGACATCGACATTTACTTTTAGCTACTGGTAGAAGAACTGCTGATAGTGTGGATAGATGCGCCTGCTGTAAAATGTTATGATGCTTACAGAAAGGAAATTTTTGATCTACATGCGATGCTGGTGCACACCATTCAAGATATGCCAGCATTAGGCAACACATCGGGGCAGAAACAAGGGGAGATGTAGGGTGTGTCACATGCATGGACAGGACAGCTAGCAGAAGACCTCCCAACTCGCGCAAAACAGTGTATTTGTGTAACCATAGGTTCTTACGAAAAAATCATAAGTCTCGTGGATGTGAGCTCAGGTAAAATGAAGTTGGGATACATGAAGTCACATGATTGCCACGTAATGTTGACACAAATCCTCCCGGTCGCCATCAGGAATCTGATGGACAAAGATATAAGAAACACACTCATTGACCTCTGTGATTTCTTCAACCAACTACGGCAGAAAGTTGTAAATCCTGAAGAGTTGGATCATATGCAAGATGATATTGGAAGAATATTGTCCAACCTAGAGATGTTTTTCCCACCGTCATTCTTTGATGTCATGGTCCATCTCACTGTGCACCTTGTCGACGACATAAAGTATTGTGGTCCTGTGTTTCTTCGGAACATGTATCCCTTCGAGCGGTTCATGGGAATACTAAAGCGCTTTTGTTGGAACAGAAACCATCCAGAGGCAAGCATCCTACAAGGTTATACCGCGGAGGAGGTGGTTGAGTTTTGCACCGAATACATGAAACAAAGACCAATAGGTTTGCCCCTCTCTCGCCATGAGGGAAGGCTGAAAGGTAAGCCGGTCCTTGCTGGCACGCAAATGGCTGCACCCGGACAATTGGCAGAGAAAGCCCATTTGACGGTACTGCTTAACAGCCCAGTTCTCATCGCTTATGCCGAAGAACACTTGGCGAAGATACGCCAAAGCTTCTTACCAATAGTGCCTTCATCAGAAGTGGAGATGAAGGAGCACACTAAGAAGTACGCCGAATGGCTGAAGAATCGTTTGGCACAAGGATCCATTGATGACATTGCTACGTGGTTGGCACAAAAGCCATCACCTACGGTGTTGACGTACCAAGCATATGACTTAAATGGATACACGTTCTACACTGAGGAACGTGATAAGAAGACCTCGTATCAGAACAGCTCTGTTCGAATAGAATGCATGACTGTAAATGAAGCTGATAAAAGGGTATGCTATGGAACCATCAAAGAGATTTGGGAGCTTGACTATGTGAAAGTTAAGGTGGCATTATTAAGGTGCGCATGGATCCCTCTTGGTCAGGTAAGGATTGATGAGTACAGGAAGGCCTGTGTTAATAGGAGAACGATGGCATATCACGCGGACCCATTCATTCTTGCCAGCGATGCTACCCAAATTTTCTTTATGGAAGACCCCTGGCATAAGAACAGCCATTTAGCGATGCATGGGAAGAGAAGGGTACTGGGTGTCGACAATGTTGCCGATGAGGACGAGTACGATGAATTTGATGAGTTGCCAACCAAGGAATCACGCACCCGTGCAACAGAGCAGCGTAAAATCATCAAAAACCCCAAGTTCATTCGGGGTCAACTTAATGATCCCAGTTCCCCCATATACATGGGAATTAAGCCGTAAGACTAGTCTTTATGCCTATCCTGCAACTTAATTCGTTCAATTTAGAACTGATGCGTGTACTGAATCTGTGAGTTATGCCGGGTTTTCTGTTGATGTAAGAACCGTTAATATGTTGACCTTGATATGCTGTCAGCTCAGGCAATGAATATGAACTGTTTTTTGTTATTATTATTATTATTATTATTATTATTATTATTATTATTATTATTATTATTATTATTATTATTATTATTATATCATAGAGGTAGAACACTCAATTGATCTCACTACAGTATGTGTGAACAAAATATGCAATCTGGCTTGCGAATAGCACATGGTTCATTGATGAAAGCCGTGTGCCGACCAAACCCCGCCACCCCGCCCACGATGTTAGTCGTGCTTTCTGATTGGCCAAAACCCAAACCCCACGGATCGTACGTCTGCACCGCTGGATGCTCCCAGATCGAACGGCGATCCTCATCCCTTTCGGCAGCACATGCAGTTCCGGTTGTAATTTTATTTTTATGCACAAAATGCACGTTAATCTAAAAAATGTCTTAAATATAGCTAACGATACCTGAAATGCGCCAGAAAATCAAACCCATGGTATAATGGTGATTGCGTACCGTGGAAATTTTTATGAGGCCAAACATTGAAGTCACCGGCCACATGAGTTTGAATTGACACGTCTCCTTTTGGAAAACCATGATCCTTCTCCCCGCTTCTCGAACAAACAGATGAAAACTCACAAAGCGACGCACAAATGATCTGTACACCTTTGCTAGGCTGATAGTAAGGGGGTATCATAGTTAGTATCATGCATGCCAACTAGGCAATTTTGAAGAGTTGTCATAGAATTAATTTAATGAAGAAAGAGAGGGTTAAGTATCATATCATGAAACCGTATCATAATAAATGCTATGCTACTATGTGTCATGCATGACAATATAAATAAAGTACTACATATGATACTATCTACTCTATGACACTATGCATTATATTAGAGCAAGTACACAATAGAGTGACATAAGACTAGACACAATGGGTATAGTAACATAGAATGTTACTAGTCTATGTTACTAGCTCTATAGTGGGGAGTAACATATGTGTAGTAACATGCAAAACTTCATTTATTAGGTTATAGACTCATCTTGTCTTGAGATGTGTGATGTTACTCAGGCTGGCCATAGTGAGGGTAACATAACCGATAACATGCACTTGGGACTAGCAAACATGCTTATGTGGCACGCAATTAAATAAGAGAGAGATAGTTAGAGTAACATAGGTAGATACCATATCATGTTAAATGCTATACTACTTTGTGTCATGCATGGCAATAAATATAACCATCTATGATACTACTTTATGATACTATGCACTATGGAGGTAGTATCATATACTAGTATCATATGCATGATACTAGTATATGTTACTCCTCACTATGAGTAGCCTCATACTACTAGTAAGACTACCCATAGTGGGAGTAACATAGGTGGTAGCATCACACATATTTATATAAAATAGATGATGTGACAAGTAATAAATGAAGAAATAATGGAGGAAAGTGGTAACATAGCTAGTTACTAGTAGTATGAGTAATTAATTAATATCACACATATCAAGGCAAAATGAGTCTATAGCATAATAAATGAAGTGTTGCATGTTACCACACATATGCTACTCCCCACTATAGAGGTAGTAGACTAGTAACATGTGCATGTTACTACCCATTGTGGCCAGTCTATGTTACTCCCTCCATTCCCTTATACAAGGCCACTATGAAAAATACAATTTGCATCTATACAAGGCCACTAACTATAATTAAGGCAAAAATTAATGACGTTTTCTCGTACTACCAACTGCTTTATGCATGCATATAGTCATAATGACACTGTGCTACTTCCTTATAATTCCTTCCTTGCATGCATGTGGGCGTATTAATGATCCCAGTTAAAGAAAAGAAAAGTGGACTTGCAAAGCAGTCATTAAATTTTACCCTGGTACTTGTAATTTGAGTTTGTGGCCTTGTATAAGGGAATGGAGGAAGTACCACTTTCCTCTCTTTCTTCATTTATTGCTTGCCACATCATCTATTTTATCTAGATAGATGTGATGTTACTACCTATGTTACTCCCACTGTGGGTAGTCTAAGCAGGCTATAAGGAATAGAATAATATATATGTGCTTATTAGTTGGAGGAAAGAGAAGAGAAGCGGGCTCTTGGTTAGTAGAGCCAGCTGCAACACGAGACCCAAGACACTTTGTGAGGATGTAAGGTGGGCCAACTATTGATAAACTAGTACATATATAAAACTTATTATTGTACATGCCCGCTAAGAGGTTGGTTGTATATGACATGGCAACTTCTTATAGCCGACCCTTGGTTGTATTATTAACCATGCTCTTAGTGAGGTAGCTAGTATATCATAGACGACTAGCTAGTATCAGACTAGCCACAGTGGGAGTAACTTCAGTAGTAACATCGACTCCAACTCAGCAAACTTGCTTATGTGGCAATAAGTTAATGAGGAGAGAGATAGTTTCAGTAACTTAGCTAGTTACTGTAACATCACATGTCCCAATGCAATATGAGTCTATAACCTATATAGTCTAGGGATATGTGTATGTTACTAGTGTACTCTCCATTGTGGCTAGTCTCATACTCCCTCCTTTTCCGGTTTAGGCTGGTTGTAATGGTACTATCATAAGCGGTATCATGCATGCCAACTAGACTTTCAAGATGATGTGGCACACAATTAAATGAGGAAAGAGAGGATGTGGTACCTTATCATGATACCGTGTCATATTAAATGTTGTACTACTACTTTGTGTGATGCATGACAATTAGTAAGGCAACCTAAGATGCTAACTTATGATACTATGCATTATGGAAGTAGTAGATCCTACACTATCATATGCATGATACTAGTATATATGATACTCCCCATTACAACCAGCCTTATAGGGCTCAATTCAAAAATCTCACCAACCAAGGTAGATGGTGAGTGGTGGAATATTTTTTGTAGTTTGCAAAAACACCCAATTAATGCTTTTGTTTTCCTCAAAAAAATTATGTTTTCCAATGTATTAATTGCAATACATGCATGCATATATAAGGTACATGCATTGGTCAACTTTCTCTTAATACTTGCATGCAATGATTTAATGCACCTTGGAATCTGGACATGTGATGGGGAACAACCAAATTGAGCCTTATAAAATGGAAAAACTAAAATTTTGAGATAAGCCTATAAACCAGAAAGGAGGGAGTATATATGCATGATACTAGTATATGATCGGCAATACCTTCGTAATGCGCGCATGCATAGTATCATAAGTTAGTATCTTAGGTTCCTTATTAATTGTCATGCTTGACACAAAGTAGTACAACATTTAATATGATACGATATCATGATATGATACCACACCCTCTCTTTCATCATTTAACTGTGTGCCACATCATCCAAAAAGTCTAGTTGGCATGCATCATACCACTTGATACTCCCATATTACGACCAACCTTATTAGGGTGGCCATAGTGGGGGTATCATAGCCGGTATCATGCACTCGCGAATAGAAAATATGATGATGTAGCAAAGCAGCAGTAATATAGGCAGATACCGTAACATATATATATATATAATAAATGCTATACTACTTTGCGTCATGCATGGCCAAAAATACGGTCATCTATGATATATACTCCCTCCGTAAACTAATATAAGAGCGTTTAGGTCACTATTTTAGTAATCTAAACGCTCTTATATTAGTTTACAGAGGTAGCTAGTACTACTATATGATACTATATATGCACTATGAAGGTACGTACGTAGTATCATACACTAGTATCATATGCATGTACCGGGGCAGGCGGCTGACCCTGGCGCCCTTGCCGGCCTCTGCCGGGCCGGCCAAGTCGTCGACGGCGGCCGGATCGTCTGGTTCGAGGTTCTCATGCCTGGGATCGGAATCTGGGTCCTCCGACGAGGAGGATGCGCCGGCTGTCGGCGTGCGGCTAGCACTAGAGGTGCTTGGGGATGATGTCGAAGGCGGAGAGTGGAGCACGGTGGATCGCCGGAGGAAGAAGACGAAGGCCGAAATAGTCCAGGAGTTCTGGAATGATGCGGGCTTCCCGACGCTAGCATCTCGTTTCTGGGAGCACCGATCGCCGGCATCACCCGCGGAGTCTCTGAATCCCGATGGATCGGGTATGCTGTCTTGCAGGGAGCAGGCGGGGACCGCCATTTCGGAGAGCTCGGAGCCCATTGGTTCGGAGTCGCCACCGGTGTTGGTGACCATGGAACCTTCCAGGCGCAAGCCGCTGTCGTCGCCGGCCAGATTGAGGGTGGCCAGGCCGCCGCACATGGGGGCTCGGCGCGGACCCCTGCCGCCGCGCCGGGTGACGCCCCCACTGGTGCTGGGGCAGTTCTTTGACACGGCTAGGCAGAGCCCTTCCTCAGCTGGTCGTCAACGGCCGCCGGCGACGGCTGCCTCGCCGGGATCTGACCTCGGTCGGGAGGTTTCAGTGGCGAGATCACGGGGAGTTCAAAATCCTGCGACCTCGGGCTTTGGGCCCATGCATGCAAATATGGAGACGGGCCAATCTATGTTTTCGTGGGCCTTTCTCAAGACGCGGATGCGATCGATCTGGGCAGGTTTTCCTAAACAGCAGACCGTGATCGCAGCGATTCCATCGATCAATTCGCCGCCATCCTCGTATGCTACAACACAACACCTGATCGCCGCCCAGCCTCTGCACGCCTTGCGGACGCCATCTACAACTCCGGCACTACCTCCCTTCGCCGGGGTTGCCCGCTCCTACGCGGCAGTCGCAGCGACGTTTCCACACCCCATGGCCGGCGTTCCTCCGACAGCTCATGGCGCTGCAGCCATGGGAGGGCCAAGCCCTCGCGCCCCTCCGGTCGCAGGGCGACCCCTGCTCCTTCGCGTCCTCCGGCTTCGGCGTCGGGATACTCCGGTCCAACGCATCAGTAGCAGGGACCGGCGCCGGTATACAACTACGGTCTTCCATAGCAGCAACCCTTTGGTTATGGCCATGGTGGGCAATTCATCTCGCCGTACGGTATGGCCGCCGCCGGAGGACAACCTCCCATGTATGGGGTTCCACCAACTGGGGTGTCCGCCCCTCCGCCGTTCCATCCAGGGGGGTTGTGGCACAACCGGTTCAGAAACATAAAAAGAAGAAGATGCCGCAACATCAACAGTTCGTTGGTGGAGCTTTGCAGCATGGTGTTCATACTACTCCACAACAAGTGCCGGTTCAGCAACACTTTCCGCAACAACCCACACAACAGCTCGTTCAAACGTATCAGCAAGGACATTATCAGCAGGTTGTGCAACCTCAACCAATGATGCCTACGCATGTCGATGCCTCGCCTTTGCTGGCTCCAGGGTCTGATGTGCAGGTCGTTTTAGTGCCCAAGACCAAGGGTAAGAAGGGGGTTCGATGCGGGAAGTGCGCGGTTGATACGCATGGAGCGAAATATTGCACCTTGCAACATTACTGTTATATTTGTGACAATATAGCTCATCCGACGTTGCAGTGCCCGGTTCTTAAACTCGCTAAGCCCAACGCTTCTATATCTGGAATTGGTGCTGAGGAGACTTACTTTGTACAGTTACCAGATTGCGTGGTGAAAGAGCACTTGGCGTCGACATAGACACCGATAGCACGTGTTCAGGTTACTGGCCTGATGGTACCGGCTAGCGTCATCGAGAGCCAGATTGCCAGGAGATGTCCGGTCCATGATAAATGGAAGTGGGAGGCTATTCAGCATGGGTCCGATGCTTACCTTGTTAGCTTTCCGTCTTTTGAGGATTTGGACAGGGTGGATGGAATCCAGATGAACATGCCATCAGCTAATGCCCAGATGACTATTACCGCATGGAGATCACAGGAGGTTCCACATAAGATCAAACTTTAGCAGATTTGGCTTCATGTCGAGGGCGTTCCTCATACGGTTTGCCATTTTTCGGGATTATGGGCCATTGGTATTCTTATGGGTAAGACGTTGGATGTGGATCTTTTTACTCTCCGACGCCGTGGAGTTGTCCGTATTCTCGTCGCTATGACCAACACTCAGATTTTGGCAAAGGACATGGATGATGCTGGAACTTTTGTCGTGATGGATGTGGTGGTGAAGCTCAAGGGCTATGCATTCACGTTTAGGAGGGAGCCAAAGGGATACAGTCCGGATCCTGACTTTGTTCCATTCATTTGGAGACGCAAGCATGATGATGTGGGTGATAATAGTGGTGCGAAGGAGAAGGAGGACCATATGGACACCTCGGAGCACACTGGCAACCCATCCATTAATTCATCCTCTAGCTCTGCTCCAGCGAATGTCAATCAGGTGCCTCAGGTGCAACAACGGGAACTCGTGAGCCTTGGTCTTGGTGATGCACCGAGAGGTGGATCCCCGCGGTTACACCGGCACGTGTCATCATCACGTTCCCCACCGCAGGGCGTGCCTGGACCGCAGCCGGCGTCGCCAACTCATTTGGCAGTGTCGCATCCCGTGGTTCTCAAGTCCGTGCATGCCACTAACGGCTGGGGGGGCACCCGGACTCTTCACTGGTGCACCGGCAGCCGACGGGTAAGGTGGCGTTGCAACCGTCGTCGCCAACACTGATAGTAGCGACGCAGCCGGTTGCTTCCATCGTGGTGCAGGACAGCGACATCACAGATGGGCGACGGAACGGGGCTTCGAAGCTACAACCTCCATTTGCTCGGGACGAGCTGAGCAAGCTGGCCCCTGCTGGGCGTGGCACTGAAGGACCGACTTCACAGCCTTGCAAGCATACATTGGCTGGGCGTGAAACTCAAAGGCCGACCTCGGGAGTACAAGCATGCACGCATGCACAGGATGGGCATGGTGCTAAACGGCCATCCTCGGGCGTGCGGCCATGCATGCATACACCAGTGGCTAATTTTAGGCCCCAGGGGATGACGGACTTGTCTGTCCCAGCCATGCAAACACTTGCTGTCACGTCTGCAACGGCGGATGGGTCTATGATGTTGGACACCCTTCAGTCCCTGGTGGAGCCGGCCATGTCCATCCCTACCGCTTTCGCTGGTACGACTGGTGCGGTCCCTGACACCCTTCAGACAGCAACCTCATTGCTCGAGCCTGCGGTTGAGACTGTCGGGGAGGGGGTAGCTACTCCATCATCACCCCCTCCACCAGCAGTAGAGCGGGCGCCACGACCTTCGCTGGGGATGACACCTACACGACGGAGTAGTCGGCATACGATTGCCGACGATGGTTCTATGGACACAGATGAGGACTCCATGGCCAAGGCTATGCGGCGTAAGGCAGTGCAGAACCTCGACAACCAAGGTATTACGTCGTCTCCCAAATCCTTTTTAGCCTTTTCCAATACTGCCATATTTTCTAAGTTAAATAATGTGGGTGTTAGTCTTGGAAAGAACGAGAAGGATATTTCTATTTGGACGAACGCTTTGAAACATTTGGAATATGACCGATTAAAAGTTACTCCACGTGTTTCTAGCAAGTCATATACCTCTCATACCGATGAGGAGGAGCTGCATGCCACATCAGATGGTCAGCTACTCTCTCATTTAGTAGGAGCGGTTCAGACGTGGGTCTAGATGAACCTGAGCTTAGTTCATTGATTGAACTTACATCATCTGGACGTAAATCAAAGACCGCACGTTCGAAAAAAGATAGTAAGACCCATAAGAGGGCAAAGTGTTCTAAATCTTCCATTGTTTCCTCATGAATGGAATGTTTTTAATAGCAGAGGTCTTCGTGACTTGGCTAAACATCTATTCATTGCGGAATGTAATAGGGAACACAATTTAGACTTTTTGGCTATCTCTGAAACAGGAAGACGTGATTTCTCAGTGAGTCTACTTAACCGTCTTTCAGGCGGGATGGACTTTACTTGGGTTTCACGACCACCTAGAGGTCGTTCTGGGGGCATTTTACTTGGCGTAAATTCAGGCACTATGGATGTTTTGGCTAGTTCGGATGGTGAGTTTCACGTTAAACTCCATATTCGCAACAAGGCCGACAACTTCACATGGACCCTCGTCGCCATGTATGGGGCAGCCCAGGATGAGTTCAAGGCTGATTTTCTTCGTGAATTGGTTAATCTGCCGAAAGATAATCCATATCCCATTCTTATAGGTGGGGGTTTCAATTTGCTTCGATTTCCAAATGAGAAAAGCCGTGGTAGGTTTGATAATCATTGGCCTTTCCTTTTCAACGCTGTCATTGACAGTCTAGATCTGCAAGAGGTGTCCATGATTGGAAGACAGTTCACTTGGGCAAACAGTCTTCCAGAACCGGCATATGAGAAACTAGATCGCGTTTTAATGGATACTGACTGGGAATCTAAATTTCCTATGGTGTCTGTTCGTGCTCTACCTCGTATCGAGGCTATATCAGACCACGCACCCATTCTCCTAACTACTGGATTGCCACGACCACAACACAGACGCAAGTTCAAATTCGAACTTGGGTGGTTGCTTCGGGATGGCTTCCATGATATGGTCAAGGAGGTGTGGGAGAAACCGGTGGCCGGGCCTACTCCAATACATAGATGGAATAACAAAATACGTGCATTACGTAAATTCCTTGGTGGTTGGGCTAGACATACGGTAGGTTTCCTCAAAAAGGAGAAGCTTCGTATTTCATCTATCATTGATGAATTAGAAGCTTTGGCAGAGGTTAGACCCCTATCTGAGCATGAAATCAAGATTAAGAATCATTTGAATGCACAGATAGCTAACATGCTGCGTGAAGAGGAACTTAAATGGTACCAACATTCTAACTCTCAGTTTATCCTGAAAGGTGATTCGAATACTAGATACTTCCATGGAGTTGCCAATGGCAGACACAGGAAGAAAATTATTCATTCCCTACAACAGGACGAGGGCACAATTGAGGGGCATGAGCAACTGAAATCTTAGATCACTAATTATTATAAAAATCTGTTCGGAGCCCCACAGGAAGGAAACTTCTCGATGGATGAGTCCCGAACAGATGACATCCCCCAGGTCTCTGATGAGGAAAACAGCCTTCTAACGGCCTCATACTCGGAGGAGGAAGTTAGAAAGGCAGTTTTTCTAATGGAGCATAACAAAGCCCCAGGTCCAGATGGTTTCCCCGCTGAGTTCTATCAGAACTTCTGGGATGTCATCAAACCAGATCTCCTTCTTTTGTTTAGCGACCTTCATGCTGGCCAACTTGAATTGTTTCGCTTAAACTTCGGTGAGATTATTTTACTACCTAAGGTTAATGAGGCTGAAAGGATACAACAATATAGACCTATTTGCCTCCTTAATGTTAGTTTTAAAATATTCACGAAGGTTGCGACTATAAGGCTAAATTTGGTTGCTGAACATGTGGTTCGACCTTCACAGACTGCTTTTATGCAAGGCAGACACATCCTAGATGGAGTTGTTATCCTTCATGAAACAGTCCATGAACTACACCGGAAAAAGCTGAATGGGGTGGTACTCAAAATAGACTTTGAAAAAGCTTATGACAAAGTCAAGTGGCCCTTTCTTCAACAGACTCTCAGAATGAAAGGATTTTCTGCAGAGTGGCGCGCCATGGTCCATAACTTCGTTTCTGGAGGTAGCGTTGCCATTAAGGTCAATGATGACGTTGGGCACTATTTCCAAACGAAGAAGGGATTGAGACAAGGTGACTCGTTATCGCCCATGCTATTTAATATAGTGGCGGATATGCTAGCGGTCATGATTGAGCGTGCCAAGGTTGATGGCCAAATTGCTGGGATAGTAAATCACCTAGTTGATGGTGGTCTCTCTATACTTCAATATGCCGACGATACGATTCTCTTCATGGATCATGACCTCGAGAAAGCGAGAAATATGAAACTGATTTTATCAGCATTCGAGCAACTCTCGGGTCTCAAGATCAATTTTCATAAAAGTGAATTGTTTTGCTTTGGCGACGCTCAAAACGAGGCCCACCTTTACGCTGAACTATTCGGATGTAGGTTGGGCGAATTTCCGATCACATATTTGGGGATACCGATACATTATCGGAGACTCACAAATGCTGAATGGAAACACGTCGAGGAGAGACTGCAAAAAAGACTTAGCAGTTGGAAAGGTAAACTGCTGTCTCTGGGTGGAAGATTGGTCCTCATAAATTCAGTACTAAGTAATATGGTACTATATATGATTTCCTTCTTCCAGTTGCCGAAAGGAGTCTTACATAGATTGGATTATTTCCGATCAAGATTCTTTTGGCAAGGAGATAGCGAGAGAAGGAAATATCGACTGGCCAAATGGAGTGTGGTTTGCCGTCCCAAAGACCAAGGCAGGTTGGGCATTCAAGACCTTGAGGTTCAGAATAGGGCCCTCCTCGATAAATGGTTGTTTAAATTACTGACGGAAGATGGTGTACGGCAAACCCTCCTAAGGAGGAAATATGTGGGTTCCAAGGCGGTATCCCAGGTATACTTGAAGCCTGGGGATTCCCATTTTTGGGCGGGTCTAATGGCTACGAAGAAATATTTCTTTGGCTATGGATCCTTCTCTATTAAGGATGGCTTAGAAATTAGATTCTGGGAGGACAAGTGGCTAGGAGATACCACACTCCGGGAACAATATCCAGCTCTATACAACATTGTGCGCCACAAGGGTGATACTATTGCCACGGAAATGGAATCATTTCCGCCAAATGTGACATTCAGAAGAGATTTAATTGGACCCAAACTACAATCGTGGAACATCCTGCTCCAGCGGTTGTCCACGGTGCAATTGTCACATGGGTCTGATGTTTTCCGATGGAACCTCCATAGGAATGGCCAATTCTCAGTGGAGTCAATGTATAGAGCGTTAATCCAGTCTGATGTGCCCAGTTGATAATAACAAGAAGATCTGGAAGATCAAGATACCTCTTAAGAATAAAATCTTTGCATGGTATCTTCGTCGCGGAGTCATTCTTACTAAAGACAACCTTATTAAGTGAAATTGGCATGGTAGTCCGCAATGTATCTTTTGTCACCATGATGAGACAATAAAACATTTGTTCTTCCAATGTAAATTGGCTCGTTCTATATGGTCAGTCATCCAGATAGCTTCTGGCTTGTATCCTCCTTGTAGTGTTGCTAATGTATTTGGCAACTGGTTACATCGGATTGATCACAGGTTTAGAACTCTTCTTAGGGTGGGAGCGCTTGCCGTTATTTTGTCGCTTTGGCTATGTAGGAATGATAAGGTTTTTAATGATAAAAGTACTTCTCTGATGCAGGTTATCTACAGATGTACCGGGACTCTTTGTTTATGGTCCTCTCTACAACGTGTGGAGAATCGAGACCTGTTTACGGAGGTGTGTACACGATTGGAGGATACGGCGAGGGTTACTTTTAGCCAACATGGGTGGCAGCATGATCTTAGGATTGGCCCACCTCCGTTTTAGGTGTTATACATACTCTACATGTTTCTTTGTATTTCGCCTTTTTATTTTTCGTTTGTGCGAGAAGACTTTATTTGGCTATGTGTATTGTAGTATGCAGAGGCTGGGTGTAATGCTTAAAGCTTTTAAGTAATAAAGCGCCCCTTTTCGAAAATATGCATGATACTATATATATATATATATATATATATATATATATATATATATATATGATACTCCCCACTATATAAGGCTGGCCATAGTGGTGGTATATATCATAGGCGACGATGTCATGCACTCGGAAATAGCAAGTATGCTGATGTGGCAAAGAATTAAATATATATAAAGAGGGTTAGAGTAACATATAGGTAGATACCGTATCATGTTAAGTGCGATGCTAATTTGTGTCATGCATGGCAATAAATATGATCTATATATGATACTATACTCTATGTATTATACTATGTGCTATAATTAATTAAAGGTAGTATCATACACTAGTATCATATATACTGTATATTCATGATACTAGTATATGACACTCTCCACTATACTCGTGATTTCTTATCGTGGAAAAAAATTGGACGCGAAACGATGAACTCATCTTTTCATTCGAACAAAAATATGATGTTAGGTAATGTAAATGTTTTCAAAGAGCACACGGTTCACGGTTCACTCACGAAAGCCGTGTGTCCACTAAACCGTGGCCGATGCACCCCCCACCCCTCTGCCACGCGCGTTATCTGATTCGTGCGTTCTGATTGGCCAGAACCCAAACCCCATGGATTATACGTCTACACCATTGGATTCTCCTTGATCGAACGGCAATCCTCATCCCTTTCGACAACACGTGTACATGTTTTCAAATAGCCCCTCCCCAAAAAATGTTTTCAAATAGCACACGTTTCACACACGAAAGCCGTGTGCCTACCGAACCGTGGCCGATGCCCCCCTTGCTGCGCGCGCGATCTGAGTCATGCGTTCTGATTGGCTAGAACCCAAACCCCACGGATCAAACGTCTGCACCGTTGGATACTCCCAGACCGAACGACAATCCACATCCCTTTCGACAGGAAATGCAGTCCGGCTAGGGATTGATTTATATGCCAACATGCACGGTAAATGCCAAAAAATGTCTTACATATAGCACACGAGACCTGAAATGCGCCACCAAATCAAACCCGTGGTAAAATTGTGATTGGTTTACGTGGTAAAAATTTAGAGGCGAAACGATGAACTCACGTCTTCATTTCAAAATTAGTACGTCTTCATTTCAAATGAAATTATTCTGTTTGTGCACACGAGCGCTTAGAGGCAACCGTTTGCATATGCCTTTCTGCACGCGCGGCGACCGGGGATATTTTTCACCCTTTTCACCAAGGCCGCCAACACCCGGAGTCCCCAACATCCCCCACCGTCCGCCCGTGTTTCACTCAACTAGTCCACCCGATCTCCTTAGCCAGCTCCGCCTCCCCCAGATCCACAGTAGAACCCTCTCCGGCGCCGCCGTGCTCACCCTGGCCGTGTGTCCACTCTTCGGCGTCAAGCCTACCTCCATTGCCGTTCCCAACATGCGGCGGCCCGCGCCTCGCCGTCTTCGTTTGCTCGCCAGCCACCCTCGAGCATATCGATGCAGTAACCCTCGCCTCTCATGCGGTCCGGCCGGGTTTGCATTAAGAAGCCTGTTATTTACTGCTCTCCATCGCGGCGAGGCATATTTCCTCGCAATCCCTCTTCCAATTTCATTCTGTATGTTACCAAATTGGCTATAAAATAACGGAGAGCATATATATGTTCATTATCTACCTTCCTTACTACATATAAGCTGTATTTGGTTCCAATAAGTTACTGCCTATTTACAGATCGTGGGCGCCCAAGTCACACAAACTTAACAAATTAGCCGTACATTTTCTAAATTATTGCATGGCATGTTTAGAAATCTTGATACCAAGTTGTTAGTTTTATGCCTATCCTCCTTTCCTGAGTTTCGCATGTGTTCTCTGTAGATGCCGAGTAGCAGCGACATCACTCATTCAGGCCATGTATCTTCATCTGATTCGGACAACCCTAGGTCTTTAGCAGATTGTGAGGGATCAAGTAGTCTTGAACGGGATAGAGCTGCATCAATTACCCTTCCGGTCAGGACATGGAGGAACGCTCCAAGGAAGCCCACACACCAGCCTAAAGGTGTATATGAAGTAACCGAGATTGATTTAAAGTCCTGGGCTCCAACTAAACCAGGTAAAGCACGCATGAGGTTCAGGAGTGTGTGTGGATTTGTTGGCAGGACAAGGCTCAACATTAATCTGCCGGGGTTTCGGAAGGCTGACACAGAAACACGGCGAAGGATAGTCCAGGGGATCATGGATCACTTCAACGTTCCAGAGCAGTGGAGAATGCAGGTGGAATACGTTGCACTGAAGAAGCCTAGGGATGCTTGGAGAAACTGGAAGCACGTGTTGTACAAGAAGTACTTGAGTGAAGGCAAGGACCCAATCCCCGCATACCCCCAAATTACAAAGGCAGATTGGGCAGAATTCAAAAGGGTCAGGGCAACTCCAGAGTTTGCCGAGAAGAGTTTCAAGCAATCGGAACTTTAGAAGAAGAACATAGACCCCCACCGTATGGGTGTGGCAGGATACTACGGCATGAAACTGATATGGGAACAGGAGGAAAATAAGCAGTAGCGGCGGGTGGGAATCCGGCCTTTAGTGAAATCAGGAGCGAACGTGCCAGAGACTACTTGCGGGCACATGCAAAGAGGCGTGATGACGGAACTTATTACTTTGAAAACGCACATGACGCCAAACTGTATGAAGTGATGGTAGAGGCTTCCAAGATCCCTGGAAGGTTCTACGGGAACTCAGGGCCATGTGACATTCTGTCCATTGCTCTGGACACAAAAGAGCCCCCTGGCCGAGCAATGGGTATAGGTGTTAATGTCCCGCACAACAGGGCTTTCACACTCAGCAAAGAAGAGAGGCTCAACATGAAAAAAAGCGAGGAGTGAAATGAAGCAGAATGCATTGTTTGAGAAGTTGAAGAAGGATATTTATCCGGTTGTTCGAAAGGATGTTGAGAAGTCAATGATGATGCAGAAGACTCTAACACTGATAGATAGCCCGCAGATGGGAGGGGAGGCGGGCATGGATGATGTTGCTTATTGCGCGACAACACGGCACAAGAGTAGCTGTGCATCAGCTGACCCCAGTGACACTGAGACTGCAGCTACTCGTGATGATGCTATATCTGATCTATCTGTAATGGAAGACAGACTGAAGGGCGTGCTTACACATTATGAAGGTACATTAAAAATGTGCAACAGCCTGGGTTTGCCCACCCTTCTTGGAAGATGGCCTCTTATTGGACAATGTTCCATTGAAGCCGGGTTGTGTGAAGTGCTACGTGACTGAAGCAAAGCCTGGATTCAATGAATTTGCCCTGAAGAATGTCCTAGGAGACTTCAATGAGCAAAGGACCTTGGGAGAAACACTGTTACATCACATCCAGTGGCCACGAAAGGAAATAGAGTTCATCAATGAGATTCCTGAAATCCCGCCAAGAGCAACCACTGTCGCCCCTCAACTGGTGATGCTCTCCTTGCAACAGCAGCTCTCGCGGGCTGATGCATCAACCTGTCATCAGCTGGCCCGACTTTCTGGCGTACAGGCTATGTCATCCTCCGCCCCAAAGCAGCCAGTGGCAAGGCCTACAACCGTTGATGACGCACCACCGGTTCAGATGCCGGCCGCTGAAGCAGCGGGGGGAGACCTAGCTGCAGCACATGCTCAACAGAACAACCTGGTGGAACAGACTGCTAAGCAGTCTGATGCTTCGGAACCGCCTGCTAAGAAGTCTATAGGTCCAGAACCGACTGCTCATCAGTCCGTCGGTCCGCAGGCGCGTGATCAACATACCAATGCGCCAGCACTTCCTGCTCAGCAAACCAACGCGTTGGCACGGTCTCCACGGCACACCGACAAGTTGGCACCACCCGCGCAGAAACCCGACATAACTTCAACGCATGGTCAGCAGTCCGATGCCTCTGCTCCTATAGCCCAGCAGTCCGTCACAGCAGCACCGCCAGCTTAGCGGTCTGACATAGATAAATGGTCTACTAAGCAGTTCGTCCAGGCTTCACCGTCTGCTCGGCAGACTACCTTGCAGGCAACCAGATGTTCTGCCAGAAATGCTTCAAGTACCAAGAAGGAAGTGGCCAAAAAGGCTACACCCCTGAGGAAGCGTGGCAGGAAAGTGAAGAGGAAAGAGAACAATTGCCTCTTACTTAAAGCACTCATCGCCCAGAACCAAATTAACAGCAGCTTGTTCGAATCGGGGAGTAATATTATTTCTGATGCCATGGATGATGAAGAAGTATGTTTGTTGCTTGCTAAAAGTAAAGTAGACGTACTTCAAGCATGCTATTACGTCCATGGCTAGCCATTTCTTGTTGGTGAATACTTTGATGAGTGCAGCTCCAGTTGCCGCGAGTTACATGAATATTGCATGGATCTAATGTCAGCAGGTCATCATGGTTTGCTAGTCCACCCGACACGATGCTGGTTCCATCGATGTGAGTTCCGAGGACTTACATCTCTTCTTCAACTTCAACGTGCTCGATGCCACTCTTGTTAGATGCCTGATTTTGTAAGTACTTAACAAACTCTGATCAACTTCTCCATACAAGGCTGTAAATGATAAACAGCTAACTGCATTTTATTCCTCTGAGGGGATTGAACGCGCAGAGAAGAAAAAGGGAGAGTGTGTATTTCATAGATCCTGCATTAGCAAATAGCACAACATTAGATGGTAAGGACCGACGGGACTGGGCTGTTAACACGGTCGTCCGTATCTTCGAAAACACGTCCTGTGCAGAATCATTTCTCTGGCCATATCATGAACGGTAAGTCAAGTAAACAACCATGGATACACTGATTGTCTTTCAGATTTTGACATCATTCGTAAGTTCATGGCTTTCTGAATATGTAGCAATCACTGGATATTGGTATTCATTGTTCCAAACAAGAACACAGTTTACTACATCGATTCTCTAAGAGATTGAACAAACGCTCAGGATCTGACGCATCTTCAGCAATTCATGGATAGGTATTGAATTCTATGATGTTGAAATTAATTTGCATTCATATCTGGTTCAATAATTGATGTTGTCAAAATTCGTCATCATTTGCAGTGTGCTCGCATTGTGGAAAACTAAACCAGGGAACCTGTTCAAGAGGGAACTACCACTGCAGCCCGAGATCATTTCTCCGGTAATACACCAAAATCCCTTATTTTCGAAAAATTTATCCAACAGTCTGCAAATACCTTTCCTTATGCTAGTCAAATGTTCAAGCTTCTAAATAAACCTCTTTCTATTTTGTCCAAAGAAAAAATAATACATCTAACACCGGTTAGGTTGTTCCTAACAGGACAAATACATGACTAATTCTGTACAAAAAATTTCAGTGTCCTCAGCAAGAAGCAGGGACCAACCTTTGTGGATACTATGTTTGGAGACACATGATCTCCATCTACAAATCTGCTCATAGTTGTGACCATCCTCGCGAATTAGTACCAGTAAGTCTATCTTAATTAATATCTTCTACTCCACTCACATGGCACATTCTGATCTTAAAAATACTGCAGCTCATCTTAAAACCGAGGACCCCTGAACCGCTCCCGGCTGGTGAATTGCAGATGGTTCGGAGATTTATCAGCGACTTCTTCCTGGATCACTACATCAATCCCACTGGTGATAATGAAGATTTCAGCATGCGTTCTCCTTAAACATTAAGAGTTAGCCGCTAAACATATAACACGTGGATCCATTGTTTTCCATCTGATGAGGTCTTCGTATTTCGTGCACTATGATTAATTATGTAATGCATATATGTGTGGACAAATCATTGGAATTTAGCTACCATACGTTCAATTGCAATTGTTGCGAAATCTGATGAATGTTCTTCCTGTGGACACTATTTGTTCAATTGAATATTGTGGCGAATTTTATTTTGGTGTGCCGGTTTAAAATGGGATATTTTTGTTTATTTGTTCAATTGAATATTGTGGAGAATTTGCTTTTTGCGTGCCGATTCAAAATGGGATATTTTTGTTTCAACCTGGCAATTGCTCCGCACACGGTTCAACTAAATGAGTGTGTGCGATCCACATCGGAAAGCATACGTAAATTGTAGCGGAACCGTCAGTGATATATAGCAGATCGCAAATGATTTGCAGCGCTACTACGTGTGCGTTGGGTCTCCAGAACCGTTTGTGATATCGCGTTATCGCACACAAGAACTGGGAGTAAACCGTGCCCAATGCAAAATACAATTCCAGTCATAATTTTTTCAGGAAACGTGTGGGATCCCAAACGAAAAGCACACGTCGCTCTTGCGGCAACCGTCGGTGGTGCCCAATAAATCACAAATAGTCTGCAACACTTGTATGTGTGCGAAGGGGCTCCTGAACCATTTGTGATAGAACATTATCGCAGACGGTAACACTACTACAGGATGGTCCAAACGTGACACTACGATCAGAGACCCTGCGACGAAACTGTGTGCGATGCCATAATCGCAAACGGTGGTGTAAAAAACCCATCAAAAAAGGTGCAAAACGTTTGCGATGACAGATGCATCAAACACGGTTCAGAATTTAGTTGTGTGTGCGATGCAGGGCATACGGTTCAGCTCAATGAACTGTTTGTGATGAGGACGCACAAAAGAAACGGGGAGCCAGATGAAGGCGTGTGCGGTATACAACATACGATTCACTGGGATGAACTGTGTGTGATTAGGCAACACAATGGAAACGGTTCAACTGAACAAGATGTGTGATACGCGGCAAACAGGTCCGTAATCTAAAATGTGTGCGAAGACCAATAATAACACAGACGATTGCTGCTACTAAGCCGTGTGAATTGCTCTGTCTACAGTAGAATAACATGTATATATATAACTAAAATAAACATCCAATTACATAAGTGACTATACAGATCATTCGCACACACCTCAATAAACAATTGCATGCATTCTAAAGTAGGAGAAACGATCGTCTAGTCATCTACTTCTTGTGACGCTCCCGCCACTACTATGTGTCTCGATCCCTCGTCTGGGTCAGGAAGAAGACAGTTCCTCATGTCAATGATCTGCCTGTACATCTCGTAGCTTGTGTACGTGTGCATGGTCGCGTACTTGACATGTTGTTCATCCAGTCTCTTATGCCACACACTGTGCCAGGCGTTCTTGTCCTTATTGCTCTCTTGCTTCATCTTCGCGTAGTAGGGGTCGATGATGGCCGATGCGAGGTCAACCAAGGAGTTCAGTTTGCTTTTGTCGGTGCCCCAGACCTTATAGTGGTGCTGCATGTTGACAAGATTCGGGCATTTCAAGTCCGAAACCTTGAGCGATTTTTGATCGTTCGTGGTGTCCGTAGCGAAACTGTAGTCGGAGCTCTTGATAAACCTGGAGAAATGCTCGCAAGGCCTTGTGGCAAGGTGGAAGTGATAGACGAGGACGTCATGTCGCATGCACAACTGGGCGACGGCAACCTTCTAATCGTGCCCGGCACGACCGATGGTGTACTCGAGGTTGAAGCCGACCACTCGGTACTTGTCCTCGGCAAGGAACTGCTCCATAGTTTGGATGGAGCTCTCCATCGAGACCAGATCTTTCGTGTACACCACCGAGAGGGCCTTCCCCCTCACATGGGTGTCCACCACGTGATGCGTGGTGAACTACCTGCCGTTGTCGTCGTCAGCCGCTAGGAGCGCCATTGGAGCCACGGGGAGCGCCATTGGAACCGCTGGATGTCCTCTCTATATGTGTCCTCGTGTGTGTGCTTATTGTGACGTGTGAGACGAGAGATGAAGGTAAATGGTCGCAGGAATAAAAGGGGGCCGGGCGGCGTGGATTCTCGGCGCATCCGCATGGCAGTTTTTGCAGCGAGTAACTGCATCGTCGCGCCATGCCCGACGCAGCCGCTTGCACATGAATGTGCGTGATCGTGCGCCGGCCCAAAACACTGGCAGCGCGCGTGGAGGGACGAGAGCAGAGCACCCGGAGGGACGCGAGAGCAGAGCACGTGTGGAGGGACGCGAGCAGAGCGCGCCGTGGCCGCTTGAACCGCAAGCAACCACACGCATGGAGCAGTTGAACATGCAGCAAATGGTTGCCTACAAGCCGGCCAACAGTTGCCTCGCTACGTAGAGAGCGGCCGTGTGGTACCACCTCCGTCTAGTCTATAGTATCCTTTATATTCTGTGCCATACTTTGCCCCCAAATGTAACCAACAAAATGTCAATGCATGTTTTAAAAATTATATAATTGGATACTATGTTCAAATACAAATCCAACTATATAATCTTTGGCGACATGCATTCGTATTTTATTAGTTCAATCATACTTATCAACCAGGACGGTGGTATAGTAGGTAATTAAATCACAAACATTTTTTTATTAAGCGTATGTGTACGTGGCCTTTCGTCCTCCTCTTGCACGTCTTGTCACCCCGCTGCCGCAGACGGCTTACAGCGCAAGCTTGCGCAGCGCGCGGGGGCGTTCTTTTTGCCAAACGGTGGTGCCAATGAATCGTCGGTGAGCCTGTTCCCGCGCAACCTTGCAGGTTCCTGCGCAAGATTCCCGCCCGACTCGGTGAAATCCCCCAAAATCCCAATGCTTACCGGCCTGCTATAAAAACCCTCACGGCCGGCGAGTCCTGCTTCGCATTTTCCCCTCCATCCCTGTAGCTTATCTCGTCTGCTTCTCCCACATTCGCCAATGGCACCGGTCCGTCGTCGTCGCTCAGCCACTCCGCCATCATCAGAGGACAGCTCCAGCTGGGAGGCTACACCACGGCGGTGGCGCAGTCCCCGGCGTAGTGAAGTGCGCGTGGCGTCCCTGTTGGGTGTGCGCGGAACACCCACCACACGCTCCGCCGCCGGTGCGCGTCGGCAGCTGTTGCCGGCCGCCATTGCCGCCACACCACCGTTGAAAGCCAGGGCCATCGCCCACTCCGCCGTCGCGGCCCAAAGGCAGGAGATGGCCGTCGTGGCCGCCACCCCACTGCCGGCCATTGTGGCCATCACCCGCTCCGCCACCGCGGCCCGAAGGGGGGAGGTGGTGGTCGTGGCTGCCACCCCGTCGTCGTCCGCCGTGGCCGCCAGCCCACCGTCGACCGCCGGGGTCATCACCCACTCTGCCACCGCCGCCCGAAAGGCGGGAGGCGGAGGTGGATGCCCGCACGTGCGACACCGACCTTGCGCACTACACCGAGTTCTTGCGGGAGGAGGAGGAGCGCCTCGTCGAGCACGCAAAGAGCCTTACCACCACAGTGGCAGCGGCACACGCCGATTCAGAGGCGAGGAATCAGGAGATCTACGAGGAGAACCACCACTTCGAGAGGGGTCGTCTGGAGCGACAGAGGGCGTTTGAGGCGAGCGTCGCTGAAGCTGCATTAGCGGCAGGCACCGCATTGCGGTTGCCCAGCTCGTTGGTAGGCTCCTCCTCCTCCACCTCTTACTGAGCGTGCTCGGCAGAGGAGAGGCAGCCGGAAGTAGTACAAAGCCCCTCCGTAGTAGTAGTAGTATTTAGGGGCTATTTTGTTCAGTTCATCTGACTATAGATGTGGTGGAACTGTACAACGTACTTAAAATTAGCTAGTATATATAGTTGAACTAGCTATTTCAATACGTGGTTGGCAACAATTGGGGAAAAGTTTGGTCGGTTCAGCTGTCGAGTTGAATTGTTTGTATAAATTAAGAACGACTGCTTAATCTATGAATGAAATCTATGCTTATTTACTGAATTTTAGTTGCAAAAATTAGATACTGCTAGTGATTTTTAGCTTCATATTTTGACAAATCGCAGTGTTACAAGGATTGAGCAATCTTACCAAATTGTTTGTACGTGGTTCCACACGGGTCATCCAAAACAACCGTTTGCGTTGAAGGGATGCACAAATCCTGCGCTGCTCTCACTTTGCATATAGGTGTTCTATAAAAAACGTTTGCGATCAAGAGCTGCAGAAATCCTGCTCGGCACATTTTCTCTTGGCTTCCTTGGGAAGCTGTCGGTTTGCATACGGGTGTTCTAACTAAAACGTTTGCGATGAGTGGTTTATATTTAAAAAGTGAATTAAACTGCGGCTTGGGCGCCATTAATGGAGAGGATGCGAGCAAGGCGGGCGGCCATGGAAGTCAAAGGGCTCGCTTCCCAGTGAGTCTGCGCAGCTTATAGCTCGCATGCTTCCCGATGAGCCTGCGCACTCAAGGACAGCTTGCACGCCTCTCGGTCAGCCTGCGCACCGGACGGCGCTCGCGCGCCTCCCGTTCAGTCAAGGTCAAGTGTAGGATCGAAATTATGTCTAGAGGGGGGTGATTAGACTACTTGACCAAATAAAAATCTAGCCTTTTCCCAATTTTAGTTCTTGGCAAATTTTAGCAACTTAGCACAAGTCAAGCAATCAACGTACACATGCAATTCTAAGAGTCTAGCAGCGGAATGTAACACAATTGCATATGAAGGTAAAGGGAGGAGTTTGAGGGAGCAAATGCAATGTTGACACAGAGATTTTTTATCCGTGGTTCCGATAGGTGGTGCTATCGTACATCAACGTTGATGGGGACTTCAACCCACGAAGGTTAACGGTTGCGCGAGTCCACGGAGGGCTCCACCCATGAGGGGTCCACGAAGAAGCAACCTTGTCTATCCCACCATGGACGTCGCCCACGAAGGACTTGCCTCACTCGGGTAGATCTTCATGAAGTAGGCGATCTCCTTGCCCTTACAAACTCCTTGGTTCAACTCCACAATCTTGATGAAGGCTCCCAAGTGACACCTAGCCAATCTAGGAGACACCACTCTCCAAGATGTAACAAATGGTGTGTTGATGATGAACTCCGTGCTCTTGTGCTTCAAATGATAGTCTCCCCAACACTCAACTCTCTCTCATAGGATTGGATTTGGTGGAAAGATGATTTGAGTGGGAAGCAACTTGGGGAAGGCTAGAGATCAAGATTTATGTGGTTGGAATGGAATATCTTGACCTCAACACAAGTGTAGGTGGTTCTCTCTCAGAAAATATATGTTGGAAGTGTAGGCATGTTTTGATGGCTCTCTCCACGAATGAAGAGTGGGTGGAGGGGTATATATAGCCTCCACACAAAATCTAACCGTTACACACAATTTACCAAACTCGGTGGGACTGAATCATGAAACTCGGTCGGACTGATTTGGTTAATAATGTGACCGTTAAGGTTTTCGGTGGGACCGACATGTCAACTCGGTAGGACCGATGTCATTAGGGTTACGGCATAATGTAATCTCGTTGAGACCGATTGCACAAACTCGGTGGGACCGATTTTGGTAATAGACAAACAGAGAGTTGGTCAGGCAAACTCGGTGGGACCGATTCGCTCATCTCAGTTGGACCGAAATGTTACGAAAGGAAAGCAGAGTGTTTGCATTGCAATCTCGGTGGGACCGATCGCTCATCTCGGTTTGACCAGAACGTTATGAAGGGAAATAGAGAGATTACAATCCCATCTCGGTGAGACCGAGATCCCTATCGGTGAGACTGAAAAGACCAGGGTTTCTGGCAGTGGCTATGTCAAGAGAACTCGATGGCGCTGGATACAAAGTTTCAGTGGGGCCGAGTTTGACTTTTGGTTTGGGACATATGTGGATATGAGAAAGTAGTTGAGGGCTTTGGAGCATATCACTAAGCATTTTGAGCAAGAACATCATTAAGCAGCACCTCATCCCCTCTTAATAGTATTGGCTTTTCCTATGGACTCAAGGTGATCTTGGATCACTAAAATGAAAAATATAGAGTCTTGTGCTTTGAACTTGAGCCAATCCTTTTGTCCTTAGCATTTTGAGGGGTCCACTTTTCTAATCCATGCCATGCCAATCCTTGAGCTTTCCTGAAATATTTATCTTGAAATAGCATTAGCTCAATGAGCTATATGTTGTTAGGAATTACCAAAACCACCCGGGGATAGTTGCACTTTCAATCTCCCCCTTTTTGGTAATTGATGACAACATATAGATCGAAGCTTCAACAAATGATAATAAGATTGAAAAACATCGTCGCTTTGAGAAGTATGTGATAAGCAAGAGCTCCCCCTAAATTTGTGCATTATTTAGAATTTGCTTTTGAGTGCAAATGCATAATCGATTAGGATCATGGGTTACTCTTCCATGTCACATACATCTTGGTGGAGCACTCAAAATGATAGAAATTGAAAGCATGCACTCATCACCAAGCAAGTGAATGATCATATAAGGATATAACAGATAAGAGAATATCATCCAACAAGCATAAAGTTAGCATATGATCAAACACATGATCAACAAGTATCTCACAAGGACATAAAAGTATCTCACACAAGCACACAATCAAAAAGTAGTTCGACCAAAATAGCAAGAGAGATAAAAAGCAACACTCTCTCTCGAAGCCTATGATCTATACATTTTTATCCCCCTTTGGCAACAAGTTACCAAAAAGTTCAAAAAAGCATAGTAATAAACGTCTCCCAGGCTTGATCTTCGGTTGGTGGTGTAGAGATGACTCCAAGGACGAAAGCTTCTGTTGATGTAGCTGGAGCTGGTGGAGTGGCTGCTGGAGGTGGCACTGGAGCTGTAGCTGCTGGAGCTGATGTTGTAGTTCTAGTATCTATGACTGGCACTACAGCAGACCTCTGGCTTTGGGGCACTCCAGCAAAAGCATCTGTAGTTGACTTGCCCGTCTTCTCCTCCACTTCCTCCTGAAGTTGCTCAACTACTGACTGAATCTCAGTTACTTTGACATCAAGATCATAGAATTTCTGCTCAATGATCCTCTCCAAGCTCTCCTGGTTTTGAGTTAGGGTGGCCAAGCCCTTCTCAATCCTCAAAGTGGATTGGATCAGATATCCAAGCTGATCTTGCTTGGATTTCAAGAACACTTGAGATGACTCTTCAACAGTTGGCATTCTTGCAGCTTTCTCTGCCCTTGCCTTCTCTCTCTTCTCTTGTGCTAGCACAGATGTGGGGTCTTCCTCATTCATCACAACAGTGTTATCCTCAAAATCAGGATGCAGAGGAAGGTGCTCCTTGTCCAACAAGTATGTACCTGTGCCCATCTTGGAGTTGATGAGCTCCTGAATGTGTGGAGCATACCCACAACTTCTCTTTTGGTCAGCAGCTGTCCTCTTGATTGTTTCCACAATCAGACTCATCACTTTGAACTTCTGAGGCACATCAAATAAGTGTAGCAAGTTGATATCATGTCCTCTGATCATCTTGTGGTCTCCAGACTTGGGTAGCAATGTGTGCCTAAGGATCCAGTTGATGGTAGGAAGACCAGACAACAAATAGTGTAAAGATCCAAGCTTATGAGTCTCCAAAGCTTTGTATGGGATCTCCTTGTACATGTTGGCCATAGTGTTGTGGTCTTTCTTCTTGGTGGCTTTCTACTGTGGATTGGTACCTAGTACACTTAGACATCCATATAATCCTCCCATCTGGATAGAAATGGGCTGTAGAATAGAATTGCATAATCAGCTCATCATTCCACTTGGTGAGCTTCTGTCCAACAAATGTATCTACTCCACAAGCCTTGAAGCTGCCATAGACTCCTGGATAGTGATCTTTATTTTCCTTGATGTACTCCTAGTCTATCCATATCAAGTCACATACTATGGGCTTCTTGTCAAGCAGGATTGTCTCATAGAAATCTTGTTGTTCCTTTGTGTGGAACCTGTAATCAACTGTTGTTCTCCTCCTGACAGCATATGGATCAGACTGCCTCCACAACCTTAGGCCTGCATCCTTTCTGATCCTCATATCTTCTGCAACAGGATGTGCATCATTATGGTCAGGGATCTTTGGCTTCAACTTTATCAAGACAAGAGAATCATCATCTTCTTCTTCTGCTTCAAGCACTGGGGCCTTGTTCTTTTCCTCAGCTGGAATACTCCTGGTGTTCCTTTTGGGTTTTGGGGGCTTCTGAGTTTGAGCTTTGGGAGCAGACTTGGGCTTAGATGGAGCAGCCCATGATCTGATTGCATCTCCCATAAGCTTCTGAGCTTTGGGTGCTGGTGCAGCATCCTCTTCTTCTTCCTCTTCTCCCTCAGAATCTCTCTTCATTAAGGGCTTGCCAAGAACTCTGGCAGTAGTGGTTCTTGCCCTCTTCTTCTTCTTGTCCTCACCAGCTGCTTCTTCTTCAGATTCAATGGTGAACTTCATAGTTTCACCTGTGGCAACTTTCCTTGGCTTTGACATTGGCATCCTCCTTGTAGGTGCCTTCTTGTTCAGTCCTGGCGTAACTGCAGCAGCTGTGCCATCCTCCTTCTTTCGCACTTTCTTCTTGGAGCTTACTTCCTCCTCAGTGGCCACATAGTCCTCATCCTGTGATTCTGAGGTTCTCTTCTTCCTAGACCTGGTGGCTGCCTTTGGCAAGTTGCTTGGAGTGCTCCTGCTGCCATCATCAGAAGTGCTAGAGGGATCTGAGCCCTCACTCAACTGCACATGTTCCTCAGACTTGTTCTGGCTGTCACTTTGATCAGACATGTTGCAGGCAAACTGACAGTAGACCCTGTGAATAGGTTGTAAATGAGGTAGAATAGATGAGCATCACAAAGTACAGAGGTTTTTCAAAACAATTGAGTCAAAAAGCTTAGTTTTAGTTCTCTACAGAAGTGATCTCGGAGCTACCGAATTTACAAACTCGGTGATACTGAAGCAACACTTGGAACCTAAACTAGTGAACTCGGTTCGGCCGAGTCACAGTTCGGTGGCACCGAGATTGCTAGGGTTTCACAAAATCTTGAACTCGGTCACACCGATTTGCACGTTTCGGTCGGACTGAAAAACGCATGTGCAATGGCCTAAGCCGAATCGGTGAGACTGATTTCTACAGTTCGGTTGGTTCGAGATGAGTTCTGCGGAGAGCTGACCCTAAAATTTTCGAATCAATCTAGACCTAAGGAAGTTTTAGCTGGATGGATCAATCTCAATCGTGGCAAGAAACATGGCAATGTCCTTGTGCTAGGAATCGGAGTGAAAAACAGCACAAGGGGTCAAACACTTACCCTAGAGCGGCGAGTGTTTGCAATGGCAGCAACGGCGGGGCAGATTGCCGTCGACGGCGGTGGAGACCAGCGGCGGGAGGTCGCTGGCGGCGAGAGGACGATACGGAGACCCGAAGAGGCAAAGCAGGTCACGCGCGGGTGAAGGGTTTCGGAAAAATTTCCAAAATTTGACCCGTCAGTATATTAACTTGACCCTGTCAGTGTGACCGAGTGGAACAACTCGGTGGCACCGAGATGCAAAACTGCAGGCAGTTACTGCAACTCGGTGTGACCGAAAGATTCTAATCGGTTGCACCGAGATTGAAAACCTAGATCAACTAAGTGATCTCGGTAGGACCGAAAAGGATGAATCGGTCGGACCGAAATGCACAAAGAGGTTTTGGAATTTTAAGTCTATGACAAATCGGGGACTCCGAGTGCTCCTCACACAGAGTGGTTCGAATCTAACTTGATCAAAGTTTGTGATGTAGCATGAATAGAGTTTGAGACGAGGAAAGCATAGATAGCTAGAGGGAGTTCTTAGGCATTCTTGTCCATCCATTTGGCAAAAGAGAAAAAGCCAAACAATCAAAGCAACAAATGGATGTCCTCGAATGAGAGAAAACTATGCATCCAACATGCTCACACAATAAAATGACAAATGAAATATGTGACAAAGCATGCACAATCACTCTAGCATCTATCAAGCAATTGGCGATGACTAGGTTATCTATATATGAGTATATTGACTTAGGAGTCAAATAAGAACATTTGATCATAGGTCATACTCATCGTTTAAGCACAAGTGGGGTTACCACTTTTACGTAAAGCATTGTTGTGTTCACACCATTAGAGTTGCTTTAGCTCAATTCTTAGAGTAAAGCTCCCCCTAGATGTGATATCCCCCCTAAGAGGGATGAACTAACCTTGGGTTTTGTCGATAATGACATCATGTAGGTAATGAAGATGTGGATGCTCAATGTTGATGTAGATCATTCGTATCATTCCATTGGAGTGAGTTGCACTTTCAATACCTACACGGCTTAGTCCCACAAGGAACAAACAAGGATATCCATAGACATAGAGTGATGTATACACAAGATGATGTCCACGAAAGCATTAGGTTACCTTGTCCCTTATCTTACCAACAAGAAGGTTTGTGACTCCATGAACTAGTGCAAGATATGGAAGATGTTTGCACTTGTCCTTGCCAAAATGATAAGAGTGAAGTATGTTGGCGGAGTCACCCTCAAGGATTCTCTAGTTCTTCTTCTTAGGGATCCACACCATCTTGATGGGAATCCTCGAAGTTGTAGTCGTACTTGATGAAGTAGAACTTGTTGTAGTCTTGGGAACCCACTTGACCAAGGCCTTAGGAGCTTCTTCAAATGCATCAATCTCCTCTTGAAGCTTGTCCTTGCCTTTTAGCTTGTGGTCTTGTGGTGGAAGATCATATTGTGCTTGTGTTCCTTGGAAAGAAGTAGGATCATACTTCTCTTGTTGAGGAACAAACTTCGTCTTGTGGTATTGATCTTCTTCCCACTCAACTCCATTGGCATTGAACTTTTGTTCAAAACCAACACCTTCATTCTTCCGGTGCCTTCCTTGCTTGCGTACAATTTCCTCAAATTGCTTACTTCCGGAAAGGCTCTTGTAAACACCTTTCTCTATAATCCCCTTCAATAAGCTATTTTCTTGCTCAAGTGTAACTTGGCTAAGAGAATCATTAGTGGAATCAAGAGAACTACTAGAAGCAACAACATTGGATTTAGCATGATTGCTGTTACTACTAGATGAAGAATCTTTCTTATTCTTGTTGCTAGATTTAACTTGTGGCATGTAAGTGGACAAGAGTAAACACTTGGCAATGTAAGAAGAACTTTTCTTGCGAAGATCATCATTGATTGCTTTTAAGAACTCATCCTCTTGCTCAAGGTTGATCTTTTCAAAGCGTAGCTTCTCATGAGTCTTTAAAAGTTCTCGATGATCTTCCAAGGTAGTTTCATGAGCTAACGTAAGAGTGTTTAGTTCTTTAGTTAGACGCTCAATCTCCTTCTTATCATCGTCATTCGTTTTATCGTCATTAGCATGATTAATAGCAAGTTCATCATAGTTCTCATAACAAGAGTTGTCATCAAGTAAATCATCATCTCCTAGCAAATCATCTTCATCACTATTGAAATCAACATACTCGGGGTGTGTTACCTTTGGACCTTTAGCAATGAAGCATCTTCCAATTCCTTCATTTGGTGAGTTAAATATGTCGTAGGAGTTGGTTGTCACAAGTGCTAGACCGGCAATACCTTCATCTTGAATATATTCGGAGTCGGAGTGATGGTCGGAGTCCGAGCCGGATACCCATTCACCAACATGAGCTTGATGTCTTCGTTTTGTGTAGCTCCTTGATGAATTGTCCTTCCTCTCCGAATCCTTGCTTCTCCGAGAGGGTCTTCGTTCATAACGATCATCTCTACTCCTCCTCTCTCTTGATGGTGATTCTTCTCTCCTACTCCTTCTCTTGGGAGAATCTTCTCTTCTTTTGTAGGGAGCCGTACACTCATTGGAATAGTGTCCGGGTCTTCCACAATTGTAGCAGTTACGCTCACGACTAGAAGATCTTTTGTCATTGTAGGACCTTGACTTGGAACTTCTTTCCTTGCTTCTACTCTTGTAGAACTTGTTGAAGTTCTCCACCATTAGGCTCAATTCTTCATTGAAGGTTGGCTTCTCACTTGATGATGTGGGGGCATCACATGAAGCTTTGTAAGCACCACTTGACTTGTTGTGAAGCTCTTCCTTATCCTTAAGTGACATCTCATGAGCAACAATTCTTCCAATGACTTCCGTTGGCTTGAGATCTTTGTAGTTGGGCATCATTTGGATCAATGTGCACACGGTATCATATTTGCCATCCAAGGCTCTTAGGATCTTCTTGATAATGAATCTATCGGTCATCTCTTCACTTCCTAAGCCGTCAATCTCATTTGTGATGAGAGCTAGCCTAGAGTACATTTCAGCGACGCCTTCACCATCCTTCATTTTGAACTTGTCAAGTTGACTTTGAAGCACATCCAATTTGGATTCCTTGACGGAGTCGGTACCTTCGTGCATATCAATCAAAGTATCCCAAATTTCCTTAGCATTCTCAAGACGGCTGATTTTGTTGAATTCCTCGGGGCACAATCCATTGAAGAGCATATCACAAGCTTGAGCCTTGTATTGCAGCATCTTCAACTCTTCCGTGGTAGCTTCACGGTTCGGTTCACTCCCATAAAAGAATTCACCTTGCAAGCCAATACACACAATAGCCCAAACGGCGGGGTTATGTCCAAGAATATGCATTTTCATCTTATGCTTCCAACTAGCAAAATTTGTACCATCAAAGTAAGGACCTCTACGGTGCTAATTTCCCTCGCTAGATGCCATACTCTCCTAGGTTGTGAAACCAAGGCTATGACCACCAAAAGCTATGGAAGCCAAAGCAAATGGAGACCAAAGCTCTCATACCACTTATAGGATCGAAAGAATGTCTAGAGGGGGGGTGATTAGACTACTTGACCAAATAAAAATCTAGCCTTTTCCCAATTGTAGTTCTTGGCAGATTTTAGCAACTTAGCACAAGTCAAGCAATCAACCTACACATGCAATTCTAATAGTGTAGCAGCGGAATGTAAAACAGTTGCATATGAAGGTAAAGGGAGGAGTTTGAGGGAGCAAACGCAATGTTGACACGGAGATTTTTTATCCGTGGTTCCGATAGGTGGTGCTATCGTACATCCACGTTGATGGAGACTTCAACCCACGAAGGGTAATGGTTGCGCGAGTCCACGGAGGGCTCCACCCACGAAGGGTCCACGAAGAAGCAACCTTGTCTATCCCACCATCGCCGTCGCCTATGAAGGACTTTCCTCACTCGGGTAGATCTTCACGAAGTAGGCGATCTCCTTGCCCTTACAAACTCCTTGGTTCAACTCCACAATCTTGACGGAGGCTCCCAAGTGACACCTAGCCAATCTAGGAGACACCACTCTCCAAGAGGTAACAAATGGTGTGTTCATGATGAACTCCTTGCTCTTGTGCTTCAAATGATAGTCTCCCCAACACTCAACTCTCTCTCATAGGATTTGGATTTCGTGGAAAGATGATTTGAGTGGCAAGCAACTTGGGGAAGGCTAGAGATCAAGATTTATGTGGTTGGAATGGAATATCTTGACCTCAACACAAGTGTAGGTGGTTCTCTCTCAGAAAATATATGTTGGAAGTGTAGGCATGTTCTGATGGCTCTCTCCACGAATGAAGAGTATGTGGAGGGGTATATATAGCCTCCACACAAAATCTAACTGTTACACACAATTTACCAAACTCGGTGGGACAGAATCATGAAACTCGGTCGGACCGATTTGGTTCATAATGTGACCGTTAGGGTTTTCGGTGGGACCGACATGTCAACTCAGTAGGACCGATGTCATTAGGGTTAGGGCATAACATAATCTCAGTGAGACCGATTGCACAAACTCGGTGGGACCAATTTTGGTAATAGACAAACAGAGAGTTGGTTAGGCAAACTCGGTGGGACCGATTCGCTCATCTCGGTTGGACCGAAACGTTACGAAAGGGAAGCAGAGTGTTTGCATTGCAATCTCGGTGGGACCGATCGCTCATCTCGGTTTGACCGGAACGTTACGAAGGGAAACAGAGAGATTACAATCCCATCTCGGTGAGATCGAGATCCCTATCGGTGAGACTGAAAAGACCAGGGTTTCTGGCAGTGGCTATGTCAAGAGAACTCGGTGGCGCCGGATAGAAAGTTTCGGTGCGGCCGAGTTTGACTTTTATTTTGGGACATATGTGGATATGAGAAAGTAGTTGAGGGCTTTGGAGCATATCACTAAGCATTTTGAGCAAGAACATCATTAAGCAGCACCTCATCCCCTCTTAATACTATTGGCTTTTCCTATGGACTCAATGTGATCTTGGATCACTAAAATGAAAATATAGAGTCTTGTGCTTTGAGCTTGAGCCAATCCTTTTGTCCTTAGCATTTTGAGGGGTCCACTTTTCTAATCCATGCCATACCAATCATTAAGCTTTCCTGAAATATTTATCTTGAAATAGCATTAGCTCAATGAGCTATATGTTGTTAGGGATTACCGAGACCACCCAGGGATAGTTGCACTTTCAATCTCCCCCTCTTTGGTAATTGATGATAACATATAGATCAAAGCTTCGACAAATGATACTAAGATTGAAAAACATCGTCGCTTTGAGAAGTATGTGATAAGCAAGAGCTCCCCCTAAATTTGTGCATTATTTAAAATTTGCTTTTGAATGGAAATGCACAATCGATTAGGATCATGGGTTACTCTTCCATGTCACATACATCTTGGTGGAGCGCTCAAAATGATAGAAATAGAAAGCATGCACTCATCACCAAGCAATTGAATGATCATATAAGGATATAAGAGATAAGAGAATATCATCCAACAAGCATAAAGGTAGCATATGATCAAACACATGATCAACAAGTATCTCACAAGGACATAAAAGTATCTCACACAAGCACACAATCAAAAAGTAGTTCGACCAAAATAACAAGAGAGATAAAATGCAACACTCTCTCTCGAAGCCTATGATCTATACATTTTTCTCCCCGTTTGGCAACAAGTTACCAAAAAGTTCAAAAAGCATAGTACTAAGCGTCTCTCAGGCTTGATCCTCGGTACGTGGTGTAGAGATGACTCCAAGGACGAAAGCTTCTGTTGATGTAGCTGGAGCTGGTGGAGTGGCTGCTGGAGGTGGTACTGGAGCTGTAGCTGCTCGAGCAGATGTTGTAGCTCTAGTATCTATGACTGGCACTGCAGCAGACCTCTGGCTTCGGGGCACTCTAGCAAAAGCATCTGTAGTTGACTTGCCC
The DNA here is from genome assembly GCF_018294505.1 of Triticum aestivum. Lineage (NCBI taxonomy): Eukaryota > Viridiplantae > Streptophyta > Magnoliopsida > Poales > Poaceae > Triticum > Triticum aestivum. Next base: position 245,755,176 of record NC_057811.1, on the reverse strand, counting down.
TTCTTCTCCTCCACTTCCTCCTGAAGTTGCTCAACTGCTGACTGAATCTCAGTTACTTTGGCATCAAGATCATAGAATTTCTGCTCAATGATCCTCTCAAGCTCTCCTGGTTTTGAGTTAGGGTGGCCAAGCCCTTCTCAATCCTCAAAGTGGATTGGATCAGATATCCAAGCTGATCTTGCTTGGATTTCAAGAACAGTTGAGATGCCTCTTCAACAGTTGGCATTCTTGCAGCTTTCTCTGCCCTTGCCTTCTCTCTCTTCTCTTGTGCTTGCACAGATGTGGGGTCTTCCTCATTCATCACAACAGTGTTATCCTCAAAATCAGGATGCAGAGGAAGGTGCTCCTTGTCCAACAAGTATGTACCTGTGCCCATCTTGGAGTTGATGAGCTCCTGAATCTGTGGAGCATACCCACAACTTCTCTTTTGGTCAGCAGCTGTCCTCTTGATTGTTTCCAAAATCAGACTCATCACTTTGAACTTCTGAGACACATCAAATAAGTGTAGCAAGTTGATAGCATGTCCTCTGACCATCTTGTGATCTCCAGACTTGGGTAGCAATGTGTGCCTAAGGATCCAGTTGATGGTAGGCAGACCAGACAACAAATAGTGTAAAGATCCAAGCTTATGAGTCTCCAAAGCTTTGTCTGGGATCTCCTTGTACATGTTGGCCATAGTGTTGTGGTCTTTCTTCTTGGTGGCATACACATCCAAGTCATCTTCTTGTTCTTCATGGGCATTGATCAACTTGGCCCATTCTTCTACTGTGGATTGGTACCTAGTACCCTCAGACATCCATATAATCTTCCCATCTGGATAGAAATGGGCTGTAGAATAGATTGCATAATCAGCTCATCATTCCACTTGGTGAGCTTCTATCCAACAAATGTATCTACTCCAGAAGCCTTGAAGCTGTCATAGACTCCTGGATAGTGATCTTCATTTTCCTTGATGTACTCCCGGTCTATCTATCTCATGTCACATACTATGGGCTTCTTGTGAAGCAGGGTTGTCTCATAGAAATCTTGCTGTTCCTTTGTGTGGAACCTGTAATCAACTCTTGTTCTCCTCCTGACAGCATATGGATCAGACTGTCTCCACAACCTTAGTCCTGCATCCTTTCTGATCCTCATATATTCTGCAACAGGATGTGCATCATTATGGTCAGGGATCTTTGGCTTCAACTTTCTCAAGACAAGAGAATCATCTTCTTCTTCTGCTTCAGGCACTGGGGCCTTGTTCTTTTCCTCAGCTGGAATACTCCTGGTGTTCCTTTTGGGTTTTGGGGGCTTCTGAGTTTGAGCTTTGGGAGCAGACTTGTAGCGACCCGACCTCAGACGGTCAAGTCTCTGTGCTTAAGTGTCATCCCTGGATCGGTATGCTGACACACAGAGTACTTGAGGATTTATAACAGAGGTAAATCACATGTATAAAGTAACGTAAATGCTACTACCTCAATCCAAATAGCGGAAGTAACAACAAGGTTGTGGATTCCCATCAACACCAACGGCAAAGTTGAGTGTAGAAATCGTAACCCTAACGTATCACTTACTCGTCGTAAGATCCTGCAATATGAGACGTTGCAGCCACAAAGGATCAGTACATTGAATTTACTTGCAAATTCACACCATAGAGAAATGATGAACAATGGCTATCACTACATGCATATATGGCTGGTGGAAAAGCTCTATGGTTATAAGGTTTTTGCGAAAAGCCAATTTTTCCCTACTACAAAGGAATATATTTTATTTAACTACAAAGTTTGTTGAAAAATATTGAGAAGGTAAACCCCCTCTCAATCCCAATTAAAAGTGATCATTAACAACCCAACAAATTATTTAAGTAGTGATGAGATCAACATGATAATCCAAGAACCAGATACTCAAAACGTTCATAACCGGGGACACGGCTAACCATGATTAGTTTGTACACTCTGCAGAGGTTTGTGCACTTTTCCCCACAAGACTTGATCTCCTCTGTTTGATTTCTCGCACCACATGATGTTTGAGAAATGGATGACCGAGACACAGTCTTTCAGAAGCGTTAGCACCTTACGATGGGTAGACCGTACCACCTACATCCCCTACATCTGCTAGTCTACCACTGTAGGAGTTCACACGACTTAATCAACTATGCTAGAGCCCATAATAGCTTGTGGCTGCACACGGAAGTTTCTAGTATGAATAATCTTATGATCCCTTTGAGCCTGGGTGGCAGTCCATAGGAGAATCACACGGTACCCCGGGATTTCCAAAAAAACAGGCAATCACTGGGTACCCCAAGTGCCTCAATCCACCCAGATGTGTATTTGAGTTGCCACCTTAAGTTGAACCATTAATTAACAACCTCACATCTGTCATGGATACACTCAAACCCAATCCACGTCTATGAGCATAGCATAGCAATATAAGCATAACGTAGAAGTAAATCCCAGGGTTTGACAATAAACAGGTGAATAGGTACTACCTCAGCTACTTCCCATCCCACAATTTAATTCAGATCCTAACCATGCAATTGTTTGGGGATTGATCCAATGCAGTAAAACTGGGTAGTAAAGAGGTATGATCAAAGTGTGAACTTGCCTGCAATGTTGATGAAGATGATTCGCACTCAACGCTCTTGATAGATCTACTCGTCACACTCCGGTCAATCTATCGTAAGCAAGCAATAGTAACCACACATAAGCAATCACTCAAACGATCAGAAAGATCGAAGAAGACAACTCGGAAAACATCAAAACCAAGCAAATAACTCTTGCAACATAAGACAATTTCTAACAGTACCAAAATTATGTGAATTTGGCCTTATCAGAACGTTTAGGTCAAGAGCTTTACTTTGCAAAAAGAATCAACTCAAACGGAGTTATAAAACTCGAGTTATGATCAAACGAAGTTTGAATACAAAACTGATCTAATTCAATTTTTAAAATTTTCAAAAACATGTTTAAGTTGATTATCTGGATAGAGGAAATCGTAACGAAGAGGTGGGCGTTGGTTTCATCTAATTCCGGCTAACGAGCAAAAAGTTATGAGTGTTGCACGATCAGGGACTAATCTATAAATATATTATTCACGGATGGGTCCCTGGAGAGAAAAATCAAATGAAAAGAAAAACTCTACGATACGAACGTTCGCTATGAAACACTAACGAATGAAAATCGTTCGCTGTGAATACCTAACCAGCGAACGTTCTCGAAATAACTAGGCTAAAAAGAAAACCGATCTAATAATATAAAACCGAACTAAAGAAAAACCTAAAAAGAAAACCGGGTCGGTTTGTACCAGTTTGGGGCGGTTTTCCATCGAAAACCGGCGGCGGCGGTTAGCGACGGACTCCGGCGAGGGCGGCGCGGCTCCGGCGACTGGGAGGAGCGGCGGTAGCGGCGGGTGGCGGCGCGGCTACGGCGGCAGGCGGCAGCGCGCAGTGGCGAGGCAAGCAAGCGGCGGCGGCGGGGCGGAGTGCGGCGCGGCGGCGTGAGGGCGCGGAGTGCGGCTATATATAGCCTCGGGGGGGTGGCGCGTTGCGTGGAGGAGGGGGCAAGGCGGCGGAGGACTCCGGGCGGCGTACGGTCGTCGAGGCGGAGGCGGTTGCGGCAGCGCTCGGGACTCGGTCCCGAGCTCGGTGGCGAGGCGGACGGCGCGTCGGGCTGGCTGGGCCGTGACCTGGCTGGCTGGGCCGGCCCGGTACGGTCGGTCCAGAAGTTTTTTTTAAATAACTTTTTTTTTAAAACATAGACAAAAATAATAAAAACAAATAAATAAAAAAATTATATAGGCGTATAATATATCAAAATTTTCAGAAAAAGATTTCCTACAGCATGAACATTTTTCTAACGTCAAATAAAATACACAAGAATTCCAATAAATCTAACACTGCTCCTGCTCTAATAAAATCCAATAAAAATCATTTTAGAAATACCAAAATTAATTCAAATTTATTTCTCTCCAATTTTATGATGTAGGGAATCATTTTACCCTAATTTTTGTATATTTTATTTTTGGAGAAAAATAATTTGAATAAAACCCAATAACTCCAAATTGAAAATAATTTTCAAAAGGACTTTAAATTTGATCCTTTTAAACTCCCAAGTCATATTTCATATGTTTTGAAGAAGTCATTTTATCTTCTCTCATGAAAATCATTGAGCTGCTTGAAGTTTATGAATTGGAAATATTTTCGAATGAAATTCAAATATTTTCAAATACCCTTTTCATTTAATTAAATGGAAGAGTCATGTCATCTTCTCTCGAGGGTTTTGTATTTGAAAAGGATTTGAATTCCCGGAGATCAAAAAGCAAAAAGGTGAAAGTTTGGGAAAGTCCTTTTATTCCCTCTCATTTAACTTTCAAAAGTTTCAAATTTCACTCACTTTCAGTCAATCAATCAAACAATCAATCAAATCTATCTATTTATTATAACATTCCAAAATTTAGAATTTTGGGATGTTACAAGACTTGGGCTTAGATGGAGCAGCCCCTGATCTGATTGCATCTCCCATAAGCTTCTGAGCTTTTGGGTGCTGGTGCAACATCCTCTTCTTCTTCCTCTTCTCCTTCAGAATCTCTCTTCATTGAGGGCTTGCCAAGAATTCTGGCAGTAGTGGTTCTTTCCCTCTTCTTCTTCTTGTCCTCACCAGCTGCTTCTTCTTCAGATTCAATGATGAACTTCATAGTTTCACCTGTGGCAACTTTCCTTGGCTTTGACATTGGCATCCTCCTTGCAGGTGCCTTCTTGTTCAGTCCTGGCTTAACTGCAGCAGCTGTGCCATAATCCTTCTTTAGCACTTTCTTCTTGGAGCTTACTTCCTCCTCAGTGGCCACATAGTCCTCATCCTCTGATTCTAAGGTTCTCTTCTTCCTAGACCTGGTGGCTGCCTTTGGCAAGTTGCTTGGAGTGCTCCTGCTACCATCATCAGAAGTGCTAGAGGGATCTGAGCCCTCACTCAACTGCACATGTTCCTCAGACTTGTTCTGGCTGTCACTTTGATCAGACATCTTGCAGGCAAACTAACAGCAGACCCTGTGAATAGGTTGTAGATGAGGTAGAATAGATCAGCATCACAAAGTACGGAGGTTTTTCAAAACAATTGAGTCAAAAAGCTTACTTTTAGTTCTCTACAGAAGTGATCTCAGAGCTACCGAATTTACAAACTCAGTGATACCGAAGCAACACTTGGAACCTAAAATAGTGAACTCGGTTGGGCCGAGTCACAGTTTGGTGCCACCAAGATTGCTATTGTTTCACAGAATCTTGAACTCGGTCACACCGATTTGCACGTTTCGGTCGGACTGAAAAGCGCATGTGCAATGGCCTAAGCCGAATCGGTGAGACCGATTTCTATAGTTCGATCGGTCCGAGATGAGTTCTGCGGAGAGCTAACTCTAAATTTTTTGAATCAGTCTATACCTAAGGAAGTTTTAGCTGGATGGATCAATCTCAATCGTGGCAAGAAACATGGCCATGTCCTTGTGCTAGGAATCGGAGTGAAAAAGACAGCACAAGGGGTCAAACACTTACCCTAGAGCGGCGAGTGTTTGCTACGGCGGCAACGGCGGGGCAGATTACCGTTGACGGCGGTGGAGAGTAGCGGCGGGAGGTCGCTGGTGGTGAGAGGACGATCCGGAGACCCGAAGAGGTAGAGCAGGTCACGCGCGGGTGAAGGGTTTCTGAAAATTTTCCAAAATTTGACTCGTCAGTATATATAACCTGACCCTGTCGGTGTGACCGAGTGGAACAACTCGGGGGCACCGAGATGCAAAACTGCAGGCAGTTACTGCAACTCGGTGTGACCGAAAGATTCTAATCGGTTGCACCGAGATTGAAAACCTAGATCAACTAAGTGATCTTGGTAGGACCGAAAAGGATGAATCGGTCGGACCGAAATGCACAAAGAGGTTTTGGAATTTTAATTTTATGACGAATCGGGGACTCCGAGTGCTCCTCACACAGAGTGGTTCGAATCTGACTTGATCAAACTTTGTGATGTAGCATGAATAGAGTTTTAGACGAGGAAAGCATAGATAGCTAGAGGGAGTTCTTAGGCATTCTTGTCCATCCATTTGGCAAAAGAGAAAAAGCCAAACAATCAAAGCAAGAAATGGATGTCCTCGAATGAGAGAAAACTATGCATCCCACATGCTCACACAATAAAATGACAAATGAAATATGTGACAAAGCATGCACAATCACTCTAGCATCTATCAAGCAATTGGCGATGACTATGTCATCTATATATGAGTATATTGACTTAGGAGTCAAATGAGAACATTTGATCATAGGTCATACTCATCGTTTAAGCACAAGTGGGGTTACCACTTTTACGTAAAGCATTGTTGTGTTCACACCATTAGAGTTGCTTTAGCTCAATTCTTAGAGTAAAGCTCCCCCTATATGTGATATCCCCCCTAAGAGGGATGAACTAACCTTGGGTTTTGTCGATGATGACTTCATGTAGGTAATGAAGATGTGGATGCTCAATGTTGATGTAGATCATTCGGAGCATTCCATTGGAGTGAGTTGCACTTTCAATACCTACACGGCTTAGTCCCACAAGGAACAAATAAGGATATCCATAGACATAGAGTGATGTATACACAAGATGATGTCCATGAAAGCATTAGGTTACCTTGTCCCTTGTCTTACCAACAAGAGGGTTTGTGACTCCATGAACTAGTGCAAGATATGGAAGATGTTTGCACTTGTCCTTGCCAAAATAATAAGAGTGAAGTATGTTGGCGGAGTCAACCTCAAGGATTCTCTAGTTCTTCTTCTTAGGGATCTACACCATCTTGATGGGAATCCTCGGAGTTGTAGTCGTACTTGATGAAGTAGAACTTGATGTAGTCTTGGGAACCCACTTGACCAAGGCCTTAGGAGCTTCTTCAAATGCATCAATCTCCTCTTGAAGCTTGTCCTTGCCTTTTAGCTTGTGGTCTTGTGGTGGAATATCATCTTGAGCTTGTGTTCCTTGGAAAGAAGTAGGATCATACTTCTCTTGTTGAGGAACAAACTTTGTCTTGGGGTATTGATCTTCTTCCCACTTAACTCCATTGGCATTGAACTTTCGTTCAAAACCAACACCTTGATTCTTCCGGTGCCTTCCTTGCTTGCGTACAATTTCCTCAAATTGCTTACTTCCGGCAAGGCTCTTGTAAACACCTTTCTCTATAATTCCCTTCAATAAGCTATTTTATTGCTCAAGTGTAACTTGGCTAAGAGAATCATTAGTGGAATCAAGAGAACTACTAGAAGCAACAACATTGGATTTAGCATGATTGTTGTTACTACTAGATGAAGAATCTTTCTTATTCTTGTTGCTAGATTTAACTTGTGGCATGTAAGTAGACAAGAGTAAACGCTTGGCAATGTAAGGAGAACTTTTCTTGCGAAGATCATCATTGATTGCTTTTAAGAACTCATCCTCTTGCTCAAGGTTGATCTTTTCAAAGCGTAGCTTCTCATGAGTCCTTAAAAGTTCTCGATGATCTTCCAAGGTAGTTTCATGAGCTAACTTAAGAGTGTTTAGTTCTTTAGTTAGACGCTCAATCTCCTTCTTATCATCGTCATTCGTTTTATCTTGATTAGCATGATTAATAGCAAGTTCATCATAGTTCTCATAACTAGAGTTGTCAACAAGTAAATCATCATCTCCTAGCAAATCATCTTCATCACTATTGAAATCAACATACTCGGGGTGTGTTACCTTTGGACCTTTAGCCATGAAGCATCTTCCAATTCCTTCATTTGGTGAGTCAAATATGTCGTAGGAGTTGGTTGTCACAAGTGCTAGACCGGCAACACCTTCATCTTGAGTATATTCGGAGTCGGAGTGATAACTTCTTTCGAATTGATGGTTGAAGTCGTTGCCGGATACCCATTCACCAACATGAGCTTGATGTCTTCGTTTTGTGTAGCTCCTTGATGACTTGTCCTTCCTCTCAGAATCCTTGCTTCTTCGAGAGGGTCTTCGTTCATAACGATCATCTCTACTCCTCCTCTCTCTTGATGGTGATTCTTCTCTCCTACTCCTTCTCTTGGGAGAATCTTCTCTTCTTTTGTAGGCAGCCGTACACTCATTGGAATAGTGTCCGGGTCTTCCACAATTGTAGCAGTTACGCTCACGACTAGAAGATCTTTTGTCATTGTAGGACCTTGACTTGGAACTTCTTTCCTGGCTTGTACTCTTGTAGAACTTGTTGAAGTTATTCACCATTAGGCTCAATTCTTCATTGAAGGTTTGCTTCTAACTTGATGATGTAGGGGCATCACATGAAGCTTTGTAAGCACCACTTGACTTGTTGTGAAGCTCTTCCTTATCCGTAAGTGACATCTCATTAGCAACAATTCTTCCAATAACTTCCGTTGGCTTGAGATCTTTGTAGTTGGGCATCATTTGGATCAATGTGCACACGGTATCATATTTTCCATCCAAGGCTCTTAGGATCTTCTTGATGATGAATCTATCGGTCACCTCTTCACTTCCTAAGCCGACAATCTCATTTGTGAAGAGAGCTAGCCTAGAGTACATTTCAGCGACGCCTTCACCATCCTTCATTTTGAACTTGTCAAGTTGACTTTGAAGCACATACAATTTGGATTCCTTGACGGAGTCGGTACCTTCGTGCATATCAATCAAAGTATCCCAAATTTCCTTAGCATTCTCAAGATGACTGATTTTGTTGAATTCATCGGGGCACAATCCGTTGAAGAGAATATCACAAACTTGAGCATTGTATTGTAGCATCTTCAACTCTTCCGTGGTAGCTTCACGGTTCGGTTCTCTCCCATCAAAGAATTCACCTTGCAAGCCAATACACACAATAGCCCAAACGGCGGGGTTATGTCCAATAATATGCATTTTCATCTTATGCTTCCAACTAGCAAAATTTGTACCATCAAAGTAAGGACCTTTACGGTGGTAATTTTCCTCACTAGACGCCATACTCTCCTAGGTTGTGAAGCCAAGGCTATGACCAGGGTTTGCATTGCAATCTCGGTGGGACCGATCGCTCATCTGGGTTTGAACGAAACTGTACGAAGGGAAATAGAGAGATTACAATCCCATCTCGGTGAGACCGAGATCCCTATCGGTGAGACTGAAAAGACCAGGGTTTCTGGCAGTGGCTATGTCAAGAGAACTCGGTGGCGCCAGATAGAAAGTTTCGGTGGGGCCGAGTTTGACTTTTGGTTTGGGACATATGTGGATATGAGAAAGTAGTTGAGGGCTTTGGAGCATATCACTAAGCATTTTGAGCAAGAACCTCATTAAGCAGCACCTCATCCCCTCTCAATAGTATTGACTTTTCCTATGGACTCAATGTGATCTTGGATCACTAAAATGAAAAATATAGAGTCTTGTGCTTTGAGCTTGAGCCAATCCTTTTGTCCTTAGCATTTTGAGGGGTCCACATTTCTAATCCATGCCATGCCAATCATTGAGCTTTCCTGAATATTTATCTTGAAATAGCATTAGCTCAATGAGCTATATGTTGTTAGGAATTACGAAAACCACCCAGGGATAGTTGCACTTTCATCGAGCAGCTGTCCGCACGACACCTCCTACATCCATAAAAACCAAGACATGTGGCATCACGTGAATGGTTTGCAGAATTTTGGATTTATTAGAATTTAAAAACCAGGCGTCTCAATGTTTTGCCGGCAATCAACGGTGCCATAGTGTTTCAAATTCATTTCCATTTCTTGCATGGGACCTAATCATGCACCCAATGACACATATTTGATTTTTCAACCAATTTATATGCACTAGAGCATGTGCATGTAGTTCAAATTTGAATTATGCACATAAATGCATTCAAAACTCAGCTAATGCATAAAAATGTCCAAACGAACCCCAAAAAATCACAAAAAATCACACAACGCTCCTATTGTTCTATGTTGACACGAGAAAAAAATTGAAAGCAATAAGAGGCAATGGATATCGTTTCGCCCACAAAGGTGGGACGTTCCCTACCGAAAACCATCATGCTTGTTGTGAGAAGCTCCGGTTTGTGAGAAGCATATACCCAAACCTGCCCCAAATGGGACAAAATTCGTACCACGGCATGTTGATGCCCCTCCATGATAGCATGCCAAGTTTCGTGAATTTCAGACAAGTTTTGGATTTACTAGAATTTAAAAACCAGGCATCTCAATGTTTTGCCGGCAATCAACGGTGCCCCGGTGTTTGAAATTCATTCCCATTTCTTGCATGGGCCCTAAGCATGCACCCAAGGACACATATTTGATTTTTCAACCAATTTATATGCACTGGAGCATGTGCATGTAGTTCAAATTTGAATTATGCACATAAAATGCATTGAAAACTCAGTTAATGCATAAAAATGTCCAAACGAACCCCAAAAAATCACAAAAAATCACACAACACTCCTGTTGTTCTATGTTGACACGAGAAAATTTTTGAAACAATAAGAGGCAATGGATATCGTTTCGTCCCCAAAGGTGGGACGTTCCCTACCGAAAACAATCATGCTTGTTGTGAGAAGCTCCAGTTAGTGAGAAGCATATACCCAAACCTGCCCCAAATTGGACAAAATTTGTACCACGACATGTTGATGCCGCTCCATGATAGCATGCCAAGTTTCATGAATTTAGAACAAGTTTTGGATTTACTAGAATTTAAAAACCAGGCATCTCAATGTTTTGCCGGCAACCAATGGTGCCCCGGTGTTTGAAATTCATTCCCATTTCTTGCATGGGACCTAAGCATGCACCCAAGGACACAAATTTGATTTTTCAACCCATTTATATGCACTGGAGCATGTGCATGTAGTTCAAATTTGAACTATGCACATAAAATGCATTGAAAACTCAGTTAATGCATAAAAATGTCCAAACGAACCCTGAAAAATCACAAAAAATCCCACAACACTCCTGTTGTTCTATGTTGACATGAGAAAAAAAATTGAAAGCAATAAGAGGCAATGGATATCGTTTCTTCCCCAAAGGTGGGACGTTCCCTACCGAAAACCATCATGCTTGTTGTCAGAAGCTCCAGTTTGTGAGAAGCACATACCCAAACCTGCCCCAAATGGGACAAAATTTGTACCACGTCATGTTGATGCCGCTCCATGATAGCATGCCAAGTTTCATGAATTTCAGACGAGTTTTTGATTTACTAGAATTCAAAAACCAGGCATCTCAATGTTTTGCCGGCAATCAACGGTGCCCTGGTGTTTGAAATTCATTCCCATTTCTTGCATGGGACCTAAGCATGCACCCAAGGACACATATTTGATTTTTCAACCAATTTATATGCACTGGAGCATGTGCATGTAGTTCAAATTTGAATTGTTCACCTGAAATGGCTACAAAACAAATTTAACGTCTAAAATGTTCAAACGAACCCTGAATAATCCCAATTCTTTTACGACACACATATAGCTGCATGTTCACTCCAGATAAAAGGTGTAGCAATTCAAACACCGTCCATTGCCGCTGGGACCCCATTATGTAATTCAAATCAAGATGACAAATCAAGTAGATCGCACACAGTTTTATATCAGCAAGCGTGTGAGATGTAGTACAAAATATCTTAGAGCACCGTCGGTGTATAGGACGCCTATGGCTTACGCAAGAAGGTGCGTCGGCTACAGTCCACAACCAGCGTCTCAAACACACTAGCTCGCTCCCCAAATATCATTTCACTATTCAATCGTCGCCGGTGAAAGATGGGCCATGGACCCGCGTGGTGAGGGCAACTTCGGTGGTCCACTCCGGCGAGAGCGCGGCAGCAGCCGCCATGCGCGTGCTAACAAGGTGCATCAGCGCGACCGCAATTTGCGACCGGGCGGCAAAGGCAGCCCAAACAGCCGCTGTTGCTTCTCAGGTGGCGCTAGCAACATCTGCCTCGGGGATAGCAACTGGCGAGAGCGGCACAACATCTGTCTGTTCCGCAGCGGCGGCCTTAGCCCTGATGGAGGCCGCCCACGACCATGTCGAGGCCGCCCACGCCTAGCTCCTGGTGGTCACCGCACAAATCGAACGAAGCTTCTCAGACAATGGTCGACAGCCCACGGCCAAAGAGCTGGCAATCGCCGAGAGTGTTCGAGAAGTCGTCCGTTCCTCCGCCGCATACCTTGCGAAGACGGAGCACATCCAGGCCCAGATCACGTCCGCCCACGCCCAGCGCATGGCGGCCTTTTCCAAAGAGATGGCAGACGCGGATGGCGAGATGCTTGCTGAGTATGGTGCGATGGATTCCATGTAGCCCCTTCCCTAGGAGACCGTCGGGCGCGAGCTAGACATGGAGGCGGCGGCGGAGATCGACGAGCACCAGCCGTAGTAGTAATCTATGTTTTGTTTAATTAAGAGCGCCGGTCTTTAATTTGTTAGAGTAATGTTTAGGTCAGCTAGCTCTGTTTAATTGCTGAACTTGCTCGATTAAGAAGTGTGGGTGTGCTGTAGTCTCCTTTGTGTACCCAAGTTATGCAATGACGTGGATGACCACTGTAACCATGGAAATTTGAACCAAAACTTTTGACGTTCAAACTCATCACACACGGGTTAAGCTATCAGAATCGTTTGTGATGTCCACATATCATAATAGTTCGGAATTAGGGACCGTGTCTGATACTCTGATGACACTTTGCGCGCCAGTTTTTTGGCTGAAGCGATGCCAAATTTCCGGCTTCTGCGGAAATATCTACCTCCCCGCCCCTCCCCTTACCAAAAGCCACATTTCCCCTCTTTCCGCATTCCTTTCCAAGTTGAAACCTTCACTCCTTGCTTGCAGCGCTGCCGCCTGCTGGCCGGCGACCCTCCTTCACGATGCTCGGCCTCCTCTATCCAGGTAGGTAATCCACACCCGGCCCCCATCCTCCTCCTCCTTCCACATCCCACATGCCCCGACCGCCGGCGCGAGCGCAACACCTTCCACCCTAATCACCGACCCCTCCACCAAATAAGCGCCGGCCTAAGACATGGTGCACGCAGTATAGCCAGGACCTCAAGGAGCATTTGACAGCAGAGAAGCAAATCGCGGCCGCACGCACAGATGAGGTCGCGATTGCTGCCATTTGTGCCGACCCCCAGATCTTGGAGGAGCACCTTGCCAATTGCTAGCTACGCCGGTTAAGCATGCTCGATTTACCCGTTGCATGTGCTGCTCCTGCCTTTCCTTCACAAAATCTAGTGAATTGTGCTATCTAATTTCACCATGCAATTTGTTGCTCTAGTGTATATGTTCTATATGTCGTGCAGTGTGGTGCTCACTTATTAACTGTTTTGTTAATTAGTTGTCGTCTTTAGTTAACTGTTTGGTTCAATTATGCAAATGTGATGTTCAATTCTTCAGGCTGCAATTTTGTATTGTCTTCCATGTGAGAAATAAATCGAATTTATCTTTACAAAATTGTGGGTGCATTTTGTTATTGTATACCATGTGAGGGATAAATTGAATTTGGTTGTAGTAAATACATGAGAAACAAATACAATTGCTACAATTGGCTATAGTTAACTGTTTGGTTAACTCTCTGATCTTCTATTAGGAGTATGTTATATTGTGCAATGTGGTGCTCAGTTAATGTTTGGTTCATTTGTTGGGGTGCTTAGTTAACTGCTTGGTTCAATGTTATATTGTGCAATGTGGTGCTCAGTTAATGTTTGGTTCATTTCTTGTGGTGTTTACTTAACTGCTTGGTTCAATTCTGCAATGCGATGTCCAATTGTCGTGGGTAGAATTTTGTATTGTTGTGCATGTGAGGAATAAATCGAATTTGGCTACACTTAATACATGAGAAACATATACAAGTGCTATATTTCCTAGTTCTTAATCATGCTTGGTTTGGGAAATGGGTTTTCCATGTGGCTTCAATTAATCTGATGAATCTGCAATGTGCTTATTTTTCATCAACATATTTTACTGATAGCATGCGAACCCTTACTTAACCTGATGACTAACTACCTTATATGTGTTGCAGGGAAACAATGGGAAGCACCGAGGTTTACAATCGAGGTTAGCACGTGCATGGTCCGTTGTCTAATAGCACATTATTGTGCAATTGCAAGAACCATTCTAATTTTGGTTTTTAACAATTTGGTCTTGCACATGTAGGTCCTGCTGTCAGAGGTTTTGACCCACTGTTCGACCCTTTTTGCATATGGGGAAATGAGTTGTCCATCAATATCAATCAAATCAAGAAACTCAGAAAGATTGTTAGGATAAATGAATTAGCGACAAAAAACAACAAGATCTTTGTCTGCACAACGAAGAAGACATCAGTTCACTACAAGATGGTACTAACTATTATAGCTTGCCTTTTTTTATTCCTTTGCCCCATTTCCAATATAGAGAAGATATTTATGCACATCCTTGTTTTCAGGCCTTTCCAAAGCAGTTCACTGATGATTACCTCTGAAACCACCTCTATGGTCAGGAAGCGAGGAATGTTTTTATACAACACCCACGATTCAATATTGAAGTGTTCCTGAAGAGGTCGAAGGACGGACAGTCAATCATCCACAGGCACTGGCCTAAAGTTGCAAAGACCTTCAACATGAATGAAGGCTCAATATTCGCCTTCGCTTCAGCAGTTTTCCGGATGAGATGCATCTCTCTATATACCGTCCATGATGCTAATTTTGAAAGGTTCTACATGTTGCATGTGGAACTTGCTGCTGGTGCAGTTGTGTAATGGGGTAGCTGAGTGCTGAAGATACATCATGTTGTACTCTGATGTATTTCAATTATGAAATTCTGCTTCCTTAATATTTAAATGAAATATATTGTGTGCTTAATATGAATGTCAATTAGATTAATAAATGGATTATTAATAATAGGGCAATTAGCCTGCTAATGGCGAATTAGCCTGCTAATTGGGTTTTGATATTGCAAAAGATTGTTGAAAAAATACCCTGGGCGATGACCTCAGGCAACGCACACAGTTTCTAGGAATAAACCGTGTTGGATCAATGAACAATCACACACGACTTTCTCTTGAAAACTGTTTGCGTTAGGCCACCTTGCGCAAATGTTTACCACGTAAAAATTGTGTGTCATGGAAAGCCTTTGCCACACAGTTTCTTCTATGGACCGTGTGTGCTACATTCAATAACGCAAATGATTTAACGGGAAAAATTGTGTGTGATGTACCTGTGAACGGAAACATTTTCCTTGGAGCGACTGTGTAGGATGTGCATACGAACGGAAACGTTTAGCGGGGATTGACTGTGTGGGATGTACTTGCGAGCGGAAACAATTTTGCCGTATAATTGTATTTTTTATCTGTATTGTACGTATTTTCGTATTTGAGCGCTCGCTGGTCGCACATGACCTCATTTTGCCGAACGTGTGTGCCAGGAGGGCATATCCCCGATGGTTTCTGGGTCGTGTGGGAAGGACCCCCCTATCGCCCACACTCACTTGGAGACGGTTCCAGATGCCGTCGCGGAAAGGGGTTTTAAACCGTTTGTTGAGGACCGACGCGCACCAGTGTAATTGTTGGCAAACGCGTGCGATGGAGTCTAGCATGGCAGACGGGTTACGCGGAAAACTCGTTTGTGATGGGGCACAAATCGCACACAGTTCATATGTTGGCCCGTGTGCCTTACATACTTTTTCCCAAACGGTTTGTTACGACAGACCTTATGGTTTCAGTGCGTCATTAGAAATGCTTAATCACCGATACCACACGTGGGAAAGAATTTAGTGTGTATTGCATCGCACACGATTACATTTTGGAAGGCCTCTGGATCACTGCTCCATATCCCCGACGGTTTCTGGGTCGTGTGGGAAGGACACCCTATGGCACACACTCACTTGGCGACGGTTCCAAATGCCGTCGTGGAAAGGGGTTAAAAACCATTTGTTTAGGACAGACGCGTACCAGTGATACTTACAAATGCAAATTATTCGATGATATGCTTAGTGAATCCGATGATATGCTTAGTGTAGAGTCCAATGATATGTTGTGTGGAATCTAGTTGATGATATGATTTAGTGTAGAGTCCGATGACATGTTTATTAGTGTAGAATCCAAGGAACTGTTAATAGTGTAGATAATCCATACTTATTAGTAGAATTCATGCTTAGTAGAAATGTGTAGTGATGTCTCTTTTGATAGTGTAGAAATCTATACTTAGTAGAAATATATTTGCAAGATTATGTGCGAGGCTACTTATTAATTAATATGTTTTTCTTATTCAGAAATTGCCAAAGAGCCAATCTGTGAGTTGTGGTATCGAGCCTGATGAAGAAGGCTCAGCTGGAATATGCCTTACCGCAAGGGGCTCCATCACCACCTGTACTTACGCGTGGACATGGCCGGTCGCACACACTTAAGCTCGGTTGGGTGGAAGAGCTTCCTCATTGGCAAAAATCTTCGTGTTGGACATGCCATCCTAATTACTATCAGGAACACCCATCGCCCAGGTTTGAGGATGATGATCGCCGTCGATATCATCTAGAACTACATATGTGTGTGTGGCTGTATGACTATATATACCTAGTAGAACTGCTATATATGTGTGGCTGTAAGACTACCTAGTACTGCTTATCATATATGCTATATTCATGTGAGGTGCATGTTGACTATATATGAGTACCTATAATGCTTTATGATATTGTATGACTAGTGTATGATTGTATGGTATTGTGGTTAATGATATTGTTATCTGGTATATGTGAAATTGCAGTTTATTGAAACGGGGTAGGAAGCCGAAAAAATGATGAAAGATACAGCAGCAGCGCAGGGACAGAAAAGCGCTACAGCTACTTGATGCGGCTTGAAGCTACGTCGGTATTTCCCCAAAGAGGAAGGGATGATGCAGCACAACGACGGTAGGTATTTCCCTCAGTGATGAGACCAAGGTTCTCGAACCAGTAGGAGAACCAAGCAACAACACGTAAGCAGCGCCTGCACACAAATAACAACTACTCGCAACCCGACGTATTAAAGGGGTCATCAATCCCTTTCGGGTAACGGTGCCAGAAATTGGCAAAACAGAGATGAATAAATTGTAGTACATTGATAGATCGAACGGCAAATAAAATAAATAAGAATAAATTGCAGCAAGGTATTTTTGTATTTTCGGTTTAATAGATCAAAACAAAAGGCAAACAAAATAGATCGCGAAGGCAAATATATTAAAGAAGAGACCCGGGGGCCGTACGTTTCACTAGTGGCTTCTCTCGAGAAAAATAGCAAATGGTGGGTAAACAAATTAGTGTTGGGCAATTGATAGAACTTCAAATAATCATGACGATATCGAGGCAATGATCATTATATAGGCATCACGTCCAAGATTAGTAGACCGACTCCTACCTGCATCTACTACTATTACTGCACACATCGACCGCTATCCAGCATACATCTAGTGTATTAAGTTCATGGGGAAACGGAGTAATGCAATAAGAACGATGACATGATGTAGACAAGATCTGTCTATGTAGAGATAGACCCCATCGTTTTATCCTTAGTCGCAACGATACACACGTGTCGGTTCCCCTTCTGTCACTGGGATCAAGCACCGTAAGATCGAACCCACTACAAAGCACCTCTTCCCATTGCAAGATAAATAGATCAAGTTGGCCAAACAAAACCCAAATATCGGAGAAGAAATACGAGGCTATAAGCAATCATGCATATAAGAGATCAAAGAAGATTCAAATAACTTTCATCGATAAAAAGATAGATCTGATCATAAACTCAAAGTTCATCCGATCCCAACAAACACACCGCTAAAAGAGTTACATCATATGGATCTCCAAGAGACCATTGTATTGAGAATCAAATGAGAGAGAGGAAGCCATCTAGCTACTAACTACGGAACCGAAGGTCTACAAAGAACTACTCATGCATCATCGGAGAGGCACCAATGGAAGCGGTGAACCCCTCCGTGATGGTGTCTAGATTGTTTCTGGTGGTTCTGGACTTTGCGGCGGCTGGAATTGATTTTCATTGACTCCCTTAGGGTTTTTTGGAATATTGGGGTATTTATAGAGTAAAGAGGTGGTCCAGGGGTAACCGAGGTGGGCACAACCCACCAGGGCGCAGCTGGGCCTCCTGGCACGCCCTCGTGGGTTGTGCTCCCCTCGGAGCACCCCCAGGTGCTTCTTCGGCCCATTGGTTGTCTTCTGGTCCAAAAAATTCTCGAAAAAGTTTCGCTGCGTTTGGAATCCATTTGGTATTGATTTCCTGCGATGTAAAAAACATGCAGAAAACAACAACTGGCACTTGGCACTATGTCAATAGGTTAGTACCAAAAATGATATAAAATGACTATAAAATGATTATAAAACACCCAAGATTGATAATATGACAGCATGGAACAATCAAAAATTATAGATACGTTGGAGACGTATCAGCATCCCCAAGCTTAATTCCTGCTCGTCCTCGAGTAGGTAAATGATAAAAATAGAATTTTTGATGTGGAATGCTACCTAACATGTCATCTATTCTTTTTCTTTATAGCATGGACATTTGGACTTTTATATTGTTCAAAGCAATAGTCTAGTTTTGACATGACAACTTAAATACTCAAGCATGCCAACAAGCAACCATGTCTTTCAAAATATCAATGCTAAAATAAGCTATCCCTAGCCCATTATGCTCAATCATTGATCCATTCATGAAACACACTCGCATATTAACTACACCCAATGCTCAAGTACGATCATGGTGCCTCCTAGTTGGTGCTTTATAAGAGAAGATGGAGGCTCAAATTCAAAATAAAAATTGCATAAAGTATAATAAAGGCCCTTCGCGGAGGGAAGTAGGGATTTATAGAGGTGCCAGAGCTCAAGGCGAAAATTGAGAGATAAAAACGTTTTGAGAGGCATACTTTTCCCACCAACGAAAACGACTTAGAGTTCCCAACACTTTCCATGCTAGATATATCATAGGCGGTTCCGAAATAGAAATTAAAGTCTGTTCCTTTTTCAACCATACTTTCACTTTCCATGGCTAGCCGTATCCACGGTTGCCCTCCATACCAACACTTTCCATGGAATTTATTATTTGACAACATAAAGTAAATTCATTTCTCATTCCGGGACTGGGCATCCCTAATACCTTTGCCTTACCCTCGTGCAATGACAAGTGAATAAACACTCATCGTGAGAATAACACATCTATCATGGAAAATATTAACCACCCCTCACCGCCTTGTTAGCGTTACGAGCACACAAAAGAAATTTATTTTGAATATTAGAGATGGCACATACAAATTTGCTTAGAATGGCAAAAGAATACCGCATATAGGTAGGTGTAGTGGACTCATATGGTAAAACTGGTTTAATGGTTTTTGGATGCACAAGTAGTGATCATACTTAGTGCAAAATGAAGGCTAGCAAAAGATTGAGAAGCGACCAACCAAGAAACGAAAAATCTCATAGGCGAGCATTAAGCATAATCAACACCGAATAATGCACCACAAGTAGGATATAATTACATTGCATAATTATTGACTTTCATGATTGCATAGGGAATCACAAACCTTAACACCAATATTCTTACTAAAGCATAATTACTCATCAACATGACTCACATATCACATCATCATATCTCAAAACTATTACTGAATCAAGTTTATTTTGTCCAATGATCTTCATGAAAGTTTTTACTATATCCTTCTTGGATATATATCACTTTGGAACTAATTTTCATATGTTGCTTTTGATAGGCTCAAACAAATATAAGTGAAGATCATGAGCATAATTTTTCTTTCTCTCAAATTAATTTAAGTGAAGCAAGAGAGAATTTCTTGAAATTTTTTACTAACTCTCAAATAAATCTAAGTGAAGCAAGAGAGCATTTCTTCAAAAATACTAAAGCACACCATGCTCAAAAAGATATAAGTGAAGCACTAGAGCAAATCCATAGCTCATAAAATTGAAGTGAAGCATAGAGAGTGTCAGTGGGAACGACGCCTATGGGATCACTGGCATCCCTTCTACGGTTGGCGGGCGCGGGGTTGTGCAAAGAGCAGGTCTAGGAGCTAGCACAAAGATCGTTTACCCGGGTTCGGTCCGCGAGGATGCGTAAAACCCTAGTCCTGCTTTGGTGTATGTATTTGAGTGTTCTTGAGTTCTTGAGCTAGCTACGGTGTGTGTCTAGTCCAAAAGATCCGAATCCTTCTCCTGGACGCCTCGGGCCTCCTCTTATAGAGAAAAGGGGTCACCACAGTGGCACACATAAGGTGGAAAGGTCTACAGTACACAAGCTTATCGCCTGTCATTACGGGACAAGACGCATTAAATGCGCTCCTTAGGTGTCCCATTGCTTTATTGGGGATGGCAACGAGGCCCGTCCCATCCGTCGCCGCCCCGCCTTGCTCCGACACGCGTCTAGGCCAACGATGCATGCTGCGCCATGTAGGCTGGCAGGCTGCTGAGATGGCGTGGTGGTAGGGTCTTCACGAAGATCTGCATGCCACCACGCAGGTGCTTGCTAAGTTGGCCTGGAAGCCGCACGTCGCCACGCAGGTGCCTGCCCAGCTGGTTGGGCTGGCAGCTGGATGGGAACGGCGGTGGAGTCTTGGCAGACGCGGGCCTGGTTGTGGCCTCGCAGGTTCCCTCGGCAAGGGTCTTGCCGCGGCATCGCAGTCGTCCCCGGCAAGGATCTTGCCAAGGGTCTTGTGGATTTCCTCGGCAAGGATTTTTGCCGAGGATCGTCATCTTCTGGTCCTCATCTGATCTTGAGTGCCTATGATCTTGACAAAGATCTGCATGCCATCACGGAGGTGCCTCCCGAGCCTTAGTTCCAATGTGGTTTGTTGGTGGTTTTGGAACCCTTGGGCTCAAGGGTGGCGCGCCCCGCTAGCGTCGGGCAAGTTGCCCCGGCAAGGCTCTCGCCGGGGCTGCGGAGGCCGCCCCGGCAAGGGTCTTGCCGGGGGAGTCCACCTCGCCCTCTTGTTCTTTGTGTTTCTTGGTCTTGGCACCGCTTTGCCCGTCTCGTGCTTTTGGCCGGAGTGCCTTATGGTGTTTTTGCACTTCTGCTCCTTCCCCTTGCCCTGCTAAGTGTGGCCGCAGGTGCGGCTCTGACTGCCCGTGCACAAGTAGAGGGGTAAAAAGGAGAGCCCCTACTTTTTTACACCGACAGGAGCCCCCGGGCCTGGGCCACACATGAGCGCAAAGCATTGCTGGGCCGGGCCCAGAACGGTGCGCGGGCAGGCGGGGCAGATTTTTACCGCAGTAATTCCTTCGCTCGCTGCGCTTCCCCACGACCGCGTTGAATGCGCGACGTGGAGGGCCGTGCGTGAAGTGGGGGTCGTGCGTGGGGCGGCTGCTGCCCTCATGTGTCACATCGCGGTAAATACTAACGAAGCGGCCCGCGCCTTCCCCATAAAAAAGGAGAAACCGCAGGCGCGGCGCCCATTTACCCTCTGTGCCTTCTTGAATCTCGGAACCGTCGTTCTTCCGCTCTTCCTTCTCAAGCCCCTCGCTTTCGCTCGCTGCCGCCCCCATTGCCCTTGATTCTTCGTCCCCCTCCAGCTGCCATGGCGCCAAAAACCAGCAGGGGCAAGGGAGTGGCCACAGATGCCGGGGAGAAGGAGGCGCCGGAGAGTGAGTCGGTGGCGCGATGGATGCAGCTCACCTACTTTCCGTCGACGGTCGACGCGATCCACCTCCGGGATGACTTCAAGCCCCTATGGGGATGCCAGACGAAGGGGCATCCTGCCACGCGCATCATCCCCGCCGGCTTCGCCGAGGCCGGCCCGAATCGGTACCCATTCTTCGTTGACTACTTTTCCTGCGGGCTCTGCCCCCCTTTCTCTGATTTCTTCAACGATGTCATGCACACCTACGGCTTCCACCTTCTGGATTTCACTCCAAATGCCGTGGCGTGCATGGCTGTTTTCGCCCATCTCTGCGAGGGCTTCGCAGCGGTGCATCCCAACACGGCACTCTTCCGCCACTACTTCTTTCCTCAGATCCAAAAGGGGGCGCCATTTCCGGTTGTGTCGCCTGGATCCCAAGGAGCCAGGGGATGGGGACATATCCGGAGGGCGCCCAGAAGGAGAGGTGGGAGGAGTGGCGGGGCCGGTGATGCTGGATTGAAGAGGAGGACCCGCAGGAATTTTGCCGGGTTCGCCAGGCGTCGCCGGTTCGCAGAGACGATTGGAGCAATGTCGACGCCGATGTTGAGAAGCTCACGGTCGCCACCACCAGGATTCATCACCTCACCGACGCCGGGCTCACCCTTGAGATGATTGGGGCGGATTTCATCCGCCGCCGAATCGCTCCATTGCACAACTAGGGGAGGCCGTCCTGGCTCTTCACGAACGCAGCCGACATCATGAGTCTTCGCCCTGGCTTGGACCACAACCTCACGATAATCAGGCATGCCCACTTCTGCCAGAAGCTTTTTCAGCTCGATGTGTACCACGACGGCAGGGCCGAGAGGTCTGGCAAGGCCGCGAAGGCCGGCAAGGTCATCAAGGGGCCCTTGTTTGGGCTACCGGCGGGAGTGGTTCCGCTAAGCAAGAACTCTCGCCGTAACGACATCATCGCCATGATGCCGGACTTCAACGCGCACGGGCTTGCCCCAAACTGGGCCGAGCTGGGGGTGGATCAGGTACAAGAGTTCTTTGACAAGCTGTCGGAGAAGTACATCCATGTCGAGCCATTGCTCATCCAGGACACCAGCCCAGTGGAGCTGGACTACATCGCCGCCAGGGCGGCGGAGGTGGAGCTCGCCGTGGAGGCTGGCAGCACAGGCCACGTGGAGGACGAGGCCGAGGCTGCCGCGGACGGGAAGGAGCTTGCCGGGTGGGCAGAGTCCGCTGGGGAGGCCAGCAGCGCCAACACCGGGGCCCCTCTCATTGAAGACATGGTCGATGAGTAGACCGAGGAGGAGGCCGAGGCTGACGACCCTCCGGCCTTGGAGAGAAGGCGCGTCCTGCGGCGGGCCACCTCTGGCGAGCCGGTCAGGCCCGGCAGGACCGAGCAGCAGCAAGAGACCCAGGGGTGTCCGTGCGCCAGACGAGGGCCGCGGCAGCAAAGAAGGTGGTGAAGGCCACGGTGGCGAAGAGGAAAGCGACCGCCTCTTCTTCGTCCAAGCGCCCTTGGACCCCACCCGCTTCCCCTCCTCCTGCGGATGTTGACACGGAGGTCATCTTCGACCTTGGGTCTCTCAGCCCGAGGAGGAAGAGGAAGGCAGCGGAAGAGGAGGCGGAGGATGAGTAAGTATCCTGTCTTTTGTCATTTCCGTCCCCTCAGACCGCGCCGCTTTCTTGACTTGTTTTCATCTTTGCATAGACGTGGAGACGCTGGCCCAGACGGTGGCGAAGAGAGCCAGGGCCTCGTCGGGTGGCCAGCCCCCGGCGGGCTCCTCGAGTACGGCACTGGTGGTGGAGAGCAGCCCGGATAGCAGCCCCCAGCACAGCTCCGAGCGTGCGTTCATCACTCGCTCCCTATCGACATGCGTTGGGGTATGATCTCTTGGTGTTGACCTTGCCGTGGTTGCAGGAGGAGGACGGCAGCAGGAGGAGCCACCGAGGGCCACCCCCAACACGCCGCCCCCATCAACCACGCCACCCCGAGGGGCGTCCCTGGCAAGGTGCCAAGCACCGAGCCCATGCACATGGAGGAGGAGGAGGAGGTGAACCCGGGCGCCGCCAGCTCCGTCCCGGCACTGAGTCTTGGTGGGGAGGGGGCCACTTCTTCCTAGCCCGGCACGGGTAAGTTACTTGCCTTCCGTCCCTGTTCTTGTTTCTTCTTTTTGAACTTTGGTCTTGGCTTTTCCTCATCCTCCTTCTTGGGATCTAGGCGCTCCCTCGGCGGACCAGGAGAACATTGATACTATCATTCGGGAGGTCGCCAGGGATGCTGAGGCCGAGGCCAACAAGATCGCCGCCGAGGAGGCCGCCAAGGATGCTGCTGAGGATGTCGCCAAGGAGCCGCCCGGGGAGACCGGCAAGGCCGCTGCCGAGGAGACCGACAAGGGGCCTGCCAGGGAGGCCGGCAAGGCCGCTGCCGAGGAGGGGGCGGTTGAAGACCAACCTTCCTCCTCTGCTGCCTCCGGCTCGGGCCGGTACCTCAAGGTGAGCGACGACCTATTCGTCCACCTCCCAGGGACGGAGAGCACCGGGGTGCCCACCAAGGGGGAGGTGTTTGATGACGAGGTGCTCGCCGCCGCCGGGCTCGAGGTTGTCGACGAACCGACCGTCGGTGGCGGCGGTTCCCAGGAAGAGCGGCTTCTCCAGGCCATGAGCGCCAACTTCCAGAAGCTCCAGGCACTTCACCGTGCCCGCCTGGACAAGGCCAAGTCCAGGATGGCGGTTGTGGACAAGGCAGAGGCAGACCTCGAGGAGCGCGTCGCCGAGGTGCGGGCTTGGTTCCGCCAGGCCCACAAGGACTTGAAGGCCGCCCAGGACATGCTGGCTGAATGCAAGCTGGAGATTGTCATGAAGCAGGCCGACATCGAGAAGGCCCAGGAAGTGGTGAAGCAGCAGGCTGCCCAGGACGAGGCCGCTCGGCACCAGCACCAGGCCGTGCTGAACTCCCGGGAGGAGGACCTTGCCGCTCGCGAGGAGAAGCTCGCCGTGACACTCCGCGGCAAGGACGAGGAGGTCGAGAAGCTTGTCATGCAGAGGACCCAGGAGCTGGAGCAGAGGCACAAAGAGGCGCTTGATGCCCAAGCCTCGGTCCATGTGGGCAAGGTAAAGGAGCTGGAGGTGGAGTGGGACGGGCTGAAGGATCAGGCCCTGAAGTTGGAAAAGGAGAAGGACACGCTCAATGGTGCTCTGGTGGAGGCGCAGGGCGCAGTCCTCGGCAAGGCTGAGCAGCTCTCCAAGGCCAACGACTCCATCAAAGACCTGAAGCTGAAGCTGGGGGGTCTCGAGGGGACGTCGTGGGAGGTCAGGGACCGGGAGGAGACCCTGACCAAGGCCCTGGAGGACGAGAAGCAGCTGCGGAAGAACGACACTGCCAGCCACGAGGATTACGTGAAGGGAGAGAACCTATGGCTCAGCCGCCTCGCCGCCGTTGCCGACAGGACCACCACGCAGCTGGCTTCCATGGGGATGTCGAATGTGAGGTACGCCCCGGAGCCGAACTTAAGTCCCAACAGCAACCTGACCCTGTTCTTCGAGAGGGTCATTGGAGCCCTGGAGCAGCTCCGCTCCAACCGGGCGGCCTCTCTGGCCAATGAGGCCCGGAGGCTCTGCCGGGGTGTTATGACCAAGGTCCTCACCAAGGTGGCGTACTGGAACCCCAACCTCGACTTCGATGCCGTGCTGGAGAGCTTGCCGGAGGATGCGGACCTCGCAGCGCTCGAGGAGCGTATTGAGCCCATCATCAGCTGCATCGATGGAGTTCAGAGGGTAGAGGGCCAGCGCCGGGATTAGGCACCCCCTTTCTTATCGCCGCTACAGATTCATGACCTAGACAATTTTTATCTTTAGTTAGAACTGCAGCAACGATTGATGTAATATAACTCTGCAGCACTTTTAATATCATGCATGCTACATTCCCATTAGATCTTCCTTTGTATGTCCGTACCCTACGCTTGTTGAGATAAGGCTCACGGCGCGTAAACCCATGCCATGGTGCCTTAAGGACGGATCCTTAGCACCCTGCCGGACGGGCGCTTGCTGCCGGGCAAACCACCTTGCCGCTGCCAGCGCGGTCGCTTGAACTGTCGAGCGGACTCCAAGCAGGACAAGAGCGCGGCTGGCAATGGGTAGGCCGCCTTGCTGCCATTGGCGCGGCCGCATGAACTGTCGAGCGGGCTCGAGACAGAAACAAGGGCGTTGCCTATAGCCTAAGGGTCCCATCACGTGCAGGCTTCCCATACAAAGAACAATATCTCTCGGGGAGGACAGCCTTATATAAGTGAAAATAAACAAGATTTCGCATGACTTAGCTTTTCTGTCGTTGCGCGGGCGTTCACCGCATCCGCAGGAGACGCCGCCCATTTGGGCGTCTTCTTCCTTGGAGTGACGACCATGATGAAGCCGCTACTCCAACCAGACCAGATTTCCACAACTGCGCCCCCTACCTGGCGCGCCAAAGATGTCGGTGGGAACGACACCTATGGGATCACTGGGATCCCTTCTACGGTTGGCGGGCGCGGGGTTGTGCAAAGAGCAGGTCTAGGATCCAGCACAAATATCGTTTACCCACGTTCGGGCCGCGAGGATGCGTAAAAACCTAGTCCTGCTTTGGTGTATGTATTTGAGTGTTCTTGAGTTCTTGAGCTAGCTACGGTGCGTATCTAGTCCAAAAGATCCGAATCCTTCTCCTGGATGCCTTGGGCCTCCTTTTATAGAGAAAAGGGGTCGCCACAGTGGCACACAGGAGGTGGAAAGGTCTACAGTACGCGAGCTTATCGCCTGTCATTATGCGACAAGACGCATTAAATGCGCTCCTTAGGTGTCATGTTGCTTTATTGGGGATGGCAACGAGGCCCGTCCCATCCGTCACCGCCCCGCCTTGCTCCGACATGCGTCCAGGCCAACGATGCATGCTGCGCCATGTAGGCTGGCAGGCTACTGAGATGGTGTGGTGGTAGGGTGTTCACGAATATCTGCATGCCACCACGCAGGTGCTTGCTAAGTTGGCCTGGAAGCCGCACGTCGCCATGCAGGTGCCTGCCCAGCTGGTTGGGCTGGCAGCTGGATGGGAACAGCGGTGGAGTCTTGGCAGACGTGGGCCTTGTTGTGGCCTCGCAGTTGCCCTCGGCAAGGGTCTTGCTGGGGCCCCGGTAAGGGTCTTGCCGTGGCATCGTAGTCGTCCCCGGCAAAGATCTTGCCGGGGCTCTCGTGGATTTCCTCGGCAAGGATCTTTGCCGAGGAACATCGTCTTCTGGTCCTCATCTGATCTTGAGTGCCTATGATCTTGACAAAGATCTGCATGCCATCACGGAGGTGCCTCCCGAGCCTTAGTTCTAATGTGGTTTGTTGGTGGTGTTGGAACCCTTGGGCTCAAGGGTGGCGCGCCCCGCTGGTGTCGGGCAAGTTGCCCCGGCAAGGCTCTCGCCAGGGCAGCGGAGGCCGCCCCGGCAAGGGTCTTGCCAGGGGAGTCCACCTCGCCCTCTTGCTCTTTGTGTTTCTTGGTCTTGGCGCCGCTTTGCCCGTCTCGTGCTTTTGGCTGGAGCGCCTTCTAGTGTTTTTGTGCTTCTGCTCCTTCCCCTTGCCCTGCTAAGTGTGGCCGCAGGTGCGGCTCTGACTGCCCGTGCACAAGTAGAGGGGTAAAAAGGAGAGCCCCTACTTTTGTACACCGACAGAGAGCAATTCTAACAAGTCATGAAATAATTTTGGCTCTCTCAAATAGGTGTGTCCAGCAAGGAATCAAGACTTAGAGCACAAAATAAAACAAGCAAAAACTCTTATCATACAAGATGCTCCAAGCAAAACATATAGTATGTGACGAATAAAAATATAGTTTCGAGTAAAATACCGATGGTCGTTAGAAGAAAGATGGGATGCCACTCGGGGGCATCCCCAAGCTTAGTTGCTTGCCCTCTTTGGATAATAGCTTGGGATGCTGGGGCATCCCCAAGCTTAGGCTCTTCTTAATCCTTATTATTTCATCCATCGTGAGATAACCCAAAACTTGAAAACTTCAATCACACAAAACTCAACAAAACCTTCGTGAGATCCGTTAGTATAAGAAAGCAAATCACTAATATAAGTACTATGGAAAACCAATTCATATTTTGTTCTTGTGTTATATCTACTGTATTCCAACTTTTCTATGGAAAAAACTCATCAAAGAAAACCATAGAGCCATCAAAACAAGCACACAACGCAAAGAAAACAGAATCTGTCAAAAACAGAACAGTCTGTAGCAATCTGAAAATTTCGAATATTTCTGAAACTACAAAAATCATGAGAAATTAGGAAAACTTGAGCAATTTGTATATTAATCTTTTGTAAAAAGAATTGGTATTTTACCACGCTCTGGTAAAAAAATGAGAATTGTTTTCGTGAGCGCAAAAGTTTCTGTTTTTCAGCAAGATCAGACAACTGTCACCCAAGAAGATCCTAAAGTCTTTACTTGGCACAAACACTAACTAAAACACAAAAAACACAATCATAACATTAGCATAATTGTGCTAACACTGAAGAACAGAAAGCAAAAAGCAAAAAAAAATTATTCATTGGGTTGCCTCCCAACAAGCGTTATAGTTTTACGCCCTTAGCTAGGCATAAAGCAAGGATCTATGTTTTGTCATCTTTGTTCAACTCTTCAATCAAACACTTAGAATTCCTTAGAGATTTAGCATAGAGGTTTTCAATGAGAATACTCCTAAGAACAAATTTAAAGAATTCATTCTTGCCAAAGGGATCTCTTATAACTTCAACAAAATCCGGGTGGATACTAATCATCTTAAGATCCTCTTTACTAGAAGTTGCACCCTTGCTCTTAGTAACTTGGGTAGTCTTGCCAATTTTTATGGGAGTTTTTCCAACAGTTTTAGCGGAAGCAAAAGCCGTACTCAAATTACTAAAGATTTCTTCCAGTTTATCAATCCGAGAAAGGTCTTTCTTCAATTCTTTCATGAATTATGGTTCCATTTTCTTTTAACAACTTAAAACTTCCTCCGCTTTTGACCCAATTTTAGTAGCAAAATTATTCATCTTTTTATCCAAATTTTCAATGTGCTCTTCATTAAGCATTTTCTTTTCAATAGCATCTAATCTTTCCATGACATGCTCAAGAGTCAAAGTTGTTTCATTAATCATAAGGGGTGGTGAGCCTACTAAATTTCCCACATAATTAAAAGCATCAAGAGAGGGACACATCAAGAAATTTCCACCGGTAATCGTATCAAGGACGAATCTATACCAAGTGGTGATGCCCACATAAAAACAACAAAGAAGAACAATGGTAGATTGCTTTCGAATAGATCTATTATGAGCATTGCAAATTCTATACCAAGCATCTTTTAAATTCTCTCCTCTCCTTTGTTTAAAGTTGAGAACTTCGTTCTCGGGAGTGCACGCAATAGAGGAAGAACTATCCATGACTATAATAAAAGCAAACAAGATTGCACTCAAAAACAGATCTGGCAAGAAAACGGCGAACGAAAAAGAGGGGCGAATAAAACGACAAATTTTTATGAAGTGGGGGAGAGGAAAACGAGAGGCAAATGGCAAATAATGTAAATTACGAGGATATGAGATTTGTGATTAGGAACCTGGTATATGTTGAAGATCCTCCGCAGCAACGGCGCCAGAAATTCCTTTTGATGCGGCTTGAAGCTACGTCGGTACTTCCCCAAAGAGGATGGGATGATGCAGCACAGCGACGGTAGGTATTTCCCTAAGTGAAGAGACCAAGGTTATCGAACCAGTAGGAGAACCAAGCAACAACACGTAAGTGGCGCCTACACACAAATAACAACTACACACAACCCGACGTATTAAAGGGGTTGACAATCCCTTTTGGGTAACAGTGCCAGAAATTGGAAAAGGACGTGAATAAATTGTAGTAGATTGATAGATCGAACACCAAATAAAATAAATAAGAATAAATTGCAGCAAGGTATTTTTGTATTTTTGGTTTAATAGATCTAAAAATAAAAGGCAAATAAAATAGATCGTGAAGGCAAATATATTAAAGAAGAGACCCGGGGGCCGTAGGTTTCACTAGAGGCTTCTCTCGAGAAAAATAGCAAACGGTGGTAAACAAATTACTGTTGGGCAATTGATAGAACTTCAAATAATCATGACGATATACAGGCAATGATCATTATATATGCATCACGTCCAAGATTAATAGACCGACTCCTGCCTGCATCTACTACTATTACTCCACACATCAACTACTAGCCAGCATGCATCTAGTGTATTAAGTTCACAGGGAAACAGAGTAATGCAATAAGAACAATGACATGACGTAGACAAGATCTATCTATGTAGAGATAGACCCCATCATTTTATCCTTATTAGCAACGATACATACGTGTCGGTTCCCCTTCTGTCACTGGGATCAAGCACCGTAAGATCGAACCCGCTACAAAGCACCTCTTCCCATTGCAAGATAAATAGATCAAGTTGGCCAAAAAAACCCAAATATCGGAGAAGAAATATGAGGCTATAAGAAATCATGCATATAAGAGATCAAAGAAGATTCAAATAACTTTCATGGATAAAAAGATAGATCTGATCATAAACTCAAAGTTCATCCGATCCCAACAAACACACCACAAAAAGAGTTACATCATATGGATCTCCAAGAGACCATTGTATTGAGAATCAAACGAGAGAGAGGAAGCCATCTAGCTACTAACTACGGACCCGAAGGTCTACAAAGAACTACCCACGCATCATTGGAGAGGCACCAATGGAAGTGGTGAACCCCTCCGTGATGGTGTCTAGATTGGATCTGGTGGTTCTGGACTCTGCGGCGACTGGAATTGATTTTCGTTGACTCCCCTAGGGGTTCTAGAATATTGGGGTATTTATAGAGTAAAGAGGTGGTCCAGGGGGCAACCGAGGTGGGCACAACCCACCAGGGCGCGCCTGGGCCTCCTGGCACGCCCTGGTGGGTTGTGCTCCCCTCGGTGCACCCCCAGGTGCTTCTTCGGCCCATTGGTTGTCTTCTGGTCCAATGAGATCACCAAAAAGTTTCGCTACGTTTGGACTCCATTCGGTATTGATTTCCTGCTATGTAAAAAACATGCAGAAAACAACAACTGACACTTGGCACTACGTCAATAGGTTAGTACCAAAAAATTATATAAAATGACTATAAAATGATTATAAAACATCCAAGATTGATAATATAATAGCATGGAACAATCAAAAATTATGGATACGTTGGATACGTATCACTACTTAATAGTAGCGCGTTCCAGAAAAGCGTTACTGATATAGTCAATAGTAGTAGCGCGGGTCTAGACCGCGCTACTACTAACTGTTAGTTGTAGCGCCGTAGTAGTAGCGCGGCTACCTGCACTACTGATAGCATCAAAACCCGTGCTACTACTATGGTTTTCCCTAGTAGTGGTACTTCAAGTGCTCCCTCGATGAACGCCAGCCCCTGCACCTTGTAGGGAGAAGGCACCATCAAAATACATGATCCATTCTTGGGGTGCTTCCTGATACGTCCATTTTACATCATGTTTTCTTACTATTATTTATGATGTTTTTATCCATAATATTGCTTTTTGGAGTAATTCTAATGCCTTTTCTCTCATAATGTGCAAGGTACACACCAAGAGGGAGAATTCCGACAGCTGGAAATCTGGACATTAAAAAGCTACGTCAGGCTACCTATTCTGCACAACTCCAAATGGGCAGAAACTTCATGGAGATTTTTGATGGAATATATAACAATTATTGGAGCAAATAACTACCAAAGGGGGCCCACTAGGTGGGCACAACCCACCTGGGCGCGCCAGGGAGCCCAGGCGCGCCCTGGTGGGTTGTGCTCACCCAGGCCGACCTCCAGTGCCCATCTTCTGATATATAGGTCATTTTGACCTAGAAAAAAATAAGGGGAGGACTTTCGGGACGAAGCGCCGCTGGCTTGAGGCGGAACTTGGGCAGGAGCACTTTTGCCCTCCAGTGGAGCGATTCCGTCGGGGGAACTTCCCTCCCGAAGGGCGAAAACATCATCCTCATCATCACCAACAACTCTCCCATCTTGGGAAGGACAATCTCCATCAACATCTTCAGCAGCACCATCTCATCTCAAACCCTAGTTCATCTCTTTTATTCAATCTTGTTACCGGAACCACAGATTGGTGCTTGTGGGTGACTAATAGTGTTGATTACATCTTGTAGTTGATTACTATATGGTTTATTTGGTGGAAGACTATATGTTTAGATCCAATATGCTATTTAATACTCCTCTGATCATGAGTTTATCATTTGTGAGTAGTTACTTTTGTTCTTGAGGTCACGGGAGAAATCATGTTGCAAGTAATCATGTGAACTTGATATGTGTTCGATATTTTGATAGTATGTATGTTGTGATTCCCTTAGTGGTGTCATGTGAATGTCGACTACATGAAACTTCACCATATTTGGGCCTAGGGGAATGCATTATTTATGCGCTATTCCGTAAGGGACTGATTGGATCCAAAAGTTTAATGCTATGGTTAGAATTTATTCTTAATACTTTTCTCGTAGTTGTGGATGCTTGCGGGAGGGTTAGTCATAAGTAGGAGGTTTGTTCAAGTAAGAACAACACCTAAGCACCGGTCCACCCACATATCAAATTATCAAAGTAGCAAACACAAATCTAACCAACATGATGAAAGTGACTAGATGAAAATCCCATGTACCCTCAAGAACGCTTTGGCCTGTCATTTGCCTAAAAAAGATTGGGCTACCTTGCTGCACTTTTGTTATTACTATTGTTACTTGCTCGTTACAAATTATCTTGCTATCAAACTACTCCACTACTTACAATTTCAACACGTGCAGACACTACCTTACTGAAAACTACTTGTCATATCCTTCCGCTCCTCGTTGGGTTCAACACTCTTACTTATCGAAAAGAGCTACAATTGATCCCCTACACTTTTGGGTCATCACTTCCTTGCCGGGAATAACTGTTTCTAGCACTTCTTCATCAGGGGTTGGCGTCCATTCTACAATAAACTCTGCCAATGCCCTGCTATGAGTTGTTGACGTGCTCTCAAACCTCAGGCCAAAGCTGGACAACTCCAAAGCCCACTCTACTCTTCTGCTAGTAGCCTCAGGGTTTCGGAGTATCCTTTGCAACGGGAGTGGGTGACAACCATGATCTCATGGGCTTGGAAGTAGTGGCGTAGTTTCCTTGAGGCCATGACGAGGCCAAAAATCAACTTTTGCACGCCAGAGTACCTCGAGCCCCCTGTAAGAGGGAAATGATGAAATACACTGGGTGCTGCACCACTTTCTTCCTTCCCGTGTCCTTGGGGTTGTTCCTGCTGCCGTGCTCCTCTCTGTCCTGATCCTCATCCGGTCCTGCCGGGCTTTGCTAACTCTTTGACTCCTCTACTTCCCATTGTGCCATGAGGGTCGCACTGACCACTTGATTAGTAGCCGCTAGATACAACAGCAACGCCTCTTGTGGTTTTGGGGCAACCAAAGTGGGCACAAAGGACAATTAGGCCTTGAACTCTTGTAAAGTTGCGTCTACTTCCGGGGTCCACTTCATGGGCCCTGCTTTCTTCAAAATCTTGAAGAATGGCAGGGCATGCTCGGCAGACTTGGAGATGAATCTGCTAAGTGCAGCAACGCACCCTGTCAGACGCCTCACATCCTTGACTGTCCCGGGTGCCTGGATCTACTCGATAGCCTTGATCTTGTCGGGGTTGGCTTCGATTCCACGATGGGACACAAAGAACCCAAGTAGTTTGCCGGAGGGAACGCCAAACATTCACTTCTCTGGATTTAGCTTCAAGTTGATCTTGCGTAGATTAGCAAATGTCTCCTCCAAATCCTGGATGAGGGTTGATCTGTCCTTGTTCTTGACCACAATATCATCCATATAAGCCTCGATGTTTCTGTGCAACTGTGGCTCAAAACCAATCTGGACTGCTCTTGAAAAAGTGGACCCGACACTCTTTAACCCGCAAGGCATGCGTATAAAGCAGTACGTACCACATGGGGTGATGAACGAGGTCTTCTCTTCGTCTTCCTTGGACATGAAGATTTGGTGATACCCAGAGTATGCATCCAGAAAGGAGAGAAAATCACAACCTGAAGTGGAGTCCACGATCTAGTCGATGTGGGGCAAGGGAAACGGGTCCTTCGGGCAAGCCTTGTTGAGATCTGTAAAATCTATGCAAAGTCTCTATTTCCCGTTAGCCTTGCACACGACCAGTGGGTTTGTAACCACGTTGGATGCAGTACTCCTCCGACCAGACCAGCTGCTTCAAGCTTCTTAATCTCCTCTGCAATGAACTGCTGCCTCTCCAACGCCTACTTTCGAACCTTCTGCTTGATAGGTCGGGCATGTGGGCAGACAACAAGGTGGTGCTCGATTACCTCCCTGGGAACACCGGGGATATCACATGGTTGTCAGGCAAACACATCGATATTCGCCCGCAGGAACGCAATGAGCACGCTTTCCTATTTGTCGTCAAGGGTGGCGCTGATAGTGAAAGTACCATCAACACCAGCCAGCCCTACCGGGACCTTCTTCACATGTGGTGCAGCAACCTTGGATCTCTTGTTTGTTGGAGCTCTCCGGCAAGTCATCAATGGGCGCAGCGCACTCCGAAGAGGTGCGCTTCCCGGATTCCTTGCTGGTGTCCCTGCCATCCTTCTTCTTTCCTTTGTTCTCCTTGGCGGGAATTACCGCTGTCGTGGCCTCTGCCGCGACAGCGTCTCGGTACATCTTATCCACGCAAATGATTGCGTCTTTCTCATCTGACGGAATGGAAATGACTCCTACTCGCCCTGGCATCTTCAAGGTGTTGTAGGCATAGTGGGGTGCCACCATAAATTTTGCCAGAGCTGGGTGCCCAAGGATCCCATTGTATGGCAGGGGGAGATCGACCACATCAAACAAAACCTTATCAGTCTGATAGTTTAGTTCTCCCCAAACGTCACGGGCAGCGTGATCTTTCCTTTAGGATGATGATAACCCACAAGTATAGGGGATCGCAATAGTATTAGAGGGTAGAGTATTCAATCCAAATTTATTGATTCGACACAAGGGGAGCCAAAGAATATTTTTGAGTATTAGCAGTTGAGTTGTCAATTCAACCACACCTGAAAGACATAATATCTGCAGCAAAATATTTAGTAGCAAAGTAGTATGGAAGTAACGGTAATGGTGGCAGAAGTAACAGTAGCAGTACTGTAGCAATCATAACAGCGGCAACGAAAAAGTAATGAAGCAAAGATCAATATGTGAAAAGCTCGTAGGCAATGGATCAATGATGGATAGTTATGTCAGATGGCATTCATCATGCAATGGTTATAACATAGGGTGACACAGAACTAGCTCCACTTCATCAATATAATGTAGGCATGTATTCCAAATATAGTCATACGTGCTTATGGAAAAGAACTTGCATGACATCTTTTGTCCTACCCTCCCGTGGCAGCGGGGTCCTATTGGAAACTAAGGGATATTAAGGCCTCCTTTTAATAGAGTACCGGACCAAAACATTAGCACTTAGTGATTAGATGAACTCCTCAAACTACAGTCATCACCGGGAGTGGTCCCAACTATTGTCACTCCGGGGTTGCCGGATCATGACACGTAGTAGGTGACGATAACTTGCAAGATAGGATCAAGAACACAAATATATCCATGAAAACATAATAGGTTCAGATCTGCATGGCACTCAGGCCCTAGTGACAAGCATTAAGCATAGCAAAGTCATAGCAACATCAGTCTTAGAACATAGTGGATACTAGGGATCAAACCCTAACAAAACTAACTCGATTACATGATAAATCTCATCCAACCCATCACAGCCCAGCAAGCCTACGATGGAATTACTCACAAACGGCGGTGAGCATCATGAAAATGGTGATGGAGGATGGTTGATGATGACGATGGTGACGGATTCCCCTCTCCGTAGCCCCGAACGGACTCCAGATCTGCCCTCCCGTGCTTGGCGGCGGCTCCGTATCGTAAAACATGATGAATCCTTCTCTCTGCTTTTTTTCTCCCCGAACGTGAATATATTGAGTTGGAGTTGAGGTTGGTGGAGGTCCAGGGGGCCCGCAAGGTCGGAGGGCGCGCCCAAGGGGGGTGGGCGTGCCCCCACCCTTGTGGCTAGGGTGTGGGCCCCCTCCTACTTATTCTTTCGCCAATATTTTTTATTAATTTCAAAACTTATCTCCATGAAGTTTCAGGTCATCCCGAGAACTTTTTATTCCGCACAAAAATAACAGCATGGCAATTCTAGTGAAAACAACGTCAGTCCGGGTTAGTTCCATTCAAATCATGCAAATTAGAGTCCAAAACAAGGGCAAAAGAGTTTGGAAAAGTAGATACGATGGAGACGTATCAACTTCCCCAAGCTTAACCCATTGCGTCTCCTCAAGCAATTCAGTTGACAAACTGAAAGTGAAAAAGAAAAACTTTTACAAACTCTGTTTGATCTTGTTGTTGCAAATATGTAAAGCCAACATTCAAGTTTTCAGCAAAGATTATGAACTAACCATATTCACAATAACACTTAGATCTCATGTTTACTCATGTCAATGGCATAATCAACTAGCGAGCAATAATAATAAATCTCGGATGACAACACTTTCTCAAAACAATCATGATATGATATAACAAGATGGTATCTCGCTAACCCTTTCTGAGACCGCAAAACATAAATGCAGAGCACCCCTGAAGATCAAGGACTGACTAGACATTGTAATTCATGGTAACAGAGATCCAGTCACAGTCATACTCAATATAAATTAATAACAATGCATACAAATGACAGTGGTGCTCTCTAACTGGTGCTTTTTATAAGAAGATGATGACTCAGCAATAAAAGTAAATAGATAGGCCCTTCGCAGAGGGAAGCAGGGATTTGCATAGGTGCCAGAGCTCGAGTTTTGAAATAGAGATTGAATAATTTTTTGAGCGGTATGCTTTCACTGTCAACATAACAACCAAGAGATCTCGGTATCTTCCATGCTACATACATTATAGGCGGTTCCCAAACAGAATGGTAAAGTTTATACTCCCCACCACCAACAAGCACACTCCACGGCTGGTCTAAAACAACGGGTCGTCCAACTAACAACACGGGGAGTTTTGTTTGCAATTATTTTGATTTGATTTGCTTTGAGCATGGGACTGGCCATCCCGGTTACCGGCCATTTTCTCGTGAATGATGAGCGGGAGTCCACTCATCATGAGAATAACCCACCTAGCATGGAAGATATTGACAGCCCTAGTTGGTACATGAGCGATTCGAGTATACAAAACAGATTATCATTTGAAGGTTTAGAGTTTGGCACATGGAAATTTACTTGGAACGGCAGGTAAATACCGCATATAGGAAGGTATGGTGGACTCATATGGAATAACTTTGGGGTTTATGGAAGTGGATGCACAAGCAGTATTCCCGCTTAGTACAAGTGAAGGCTAGAAAGAGATTGGGAAGCAACCAACTAGAGAGCAACAACAGTCATAAACATGTATTGAGATTAACCAACATTGAGTGCAAGCATGAGTAGGATATAAATCACCATGAACATAAATATCGTGGAGGCTATGTTGATTTTGTTTCAACTACATGTGTGAACATGTGCTAAGTCAAGCCACTCGAATCATTCAAAGGAGGATACCATCCTATCATACTACATCACAACCATTCTAATTTTCCATGTTGGCACGCAAGTAAACCATTATAAACTCCTAGCTAATTAAGCATGGCATGAATAACTATCTCTAATTTTCATTGTAAACATGTTTCATTCATAATAGGCTGAATCTGGAACGATGAACTAATCATATTTGCAAAAACAAGATAGGTCGAGTTCATACCAACTTTTCCTCATCTCAATCATTTCATCATATATCGTCATTATTGCCTTTCATTTGCATGACCGAACGATGTGAATAATAATAATAATAATAATAATAATAATAATAATAATAATAATAATAGTGCACGTGCGTTGTACTAAGCTGGAATCTGCAAACATTTATTTCAAGGGAGAAGACAAGGTAATCTGGGCTCTTTGCTAGATCAACAATAATGCATATGAGAGCCACTCAACTTTTTCATCGTGGTCTTCTCCTCTCGACCCCCAAAGAAAAGAAAAGAATTTCAAAGAAACACACTAAAATGTTTTTGGAGTTTTTGTTTTCTGAAGAAAGTAAAACAAGAACGAGAAAAACTATTTACACGAGAAAGCTCCCAACAAGCAAAAGAAGAACGAGAAATCTTTTTGGGTTTTCCTTTAATATTACAACTAAGCATGCATAGAAAGTAAACTAACTACTACTATTTTTTGTTTTTCTTAAGGTTTTTCAAACACAAAAGAAGAAAGTGAGAAAAAGAAATAAACTAACATGGATAATACAATGAAAAAGTATGAACACCGACAACTGGAATGAATGTGTGGACATGAATAATGTCACTGAGAAATACATACTGCCCCAAGCATAGGCTTTTGGCCTAAGTTGGTCTACGCCCATGGATCAAAGTAGCCCTCTCCAGTGTACTGAGGAGGATCCTGGGGGTTCCACTAGTTAGCAAGCTCCTGTGGCTCCCACTGATAAATAGACTCCTGGTATGGATCAGGTGATGGCTCTGGCTCAGGAGGCGGGGATCGTGTCCCCTCCCAGTATGCATGAATGTTTGCGGGCAATACGAAGTACCTGCCTGAATGAATATCGAACAAAACAGGTGCAGGCAATGTAATAATCTGAAAGGTGACCTCGCTAAATACCAGGTTGTAGATAAGTCTCTTGTCCTCATCATGTCGAATAAACTTATGTGCTACCATGTTGTCATAATCTAAATGTATAGTGGGTAGCAATTTTTCCTCCTTTTCATAGTGCCTAATGGGTATGTCAAAGTGTTTAGCAAGACGGGAGGCGAAGATACCTCCGAAAATAGGACCCTTTGTACGGTTTAAACTCAACTGTTTAGCGACCATAGCGCACAAACTGTAAGTTCTATCTCTATGTAAAGTGGCGCAAAATGGCGAGGTCAGGGGCACTAAAGCCTCCACTCTCTCGATGACCAATTAAACATCTCCCAGAAAATAATGAGTAATAGCGTAAAATAGGGAAATCTATACTAGCCACTCTCGCTCCCAACACTCCTCTATTTCCCCCTACAGTAATTTCATTAATAAGGCCTTCCACATCACTAGGATGTGGCTCCTCGACGCTACCCTCATAAGGTAATTTACAAACCTCACAAAAGTCATAAAGCGTCATTTCTTTGTACTCATCATATAAGTGAAAGTCTACCGTGGGTGGTGATCTCCTAGCATGAAAATGAAAATTTTGCACGAAAGTATTAGTGAGTAGGAGATACTGATTACACCGGTCGAGGAGGAAGTCGGTGATGCCTGCATTCCCCGCAAAATAATAGAAATCATCATAAATTCCGCCTGCTTGTAAGAATGCATCACATGGCCATTCACATGGCCAAATCTCCACGGTGCGAGGAAGATTATACTTGGGCTTTCCCTTCTCCTCATTTTCTTTTTCCTTCGAACCACGGCTCGAGGAACCTCTCAACAATCTCCTCAACATTTTCTTCCTCTGAAATTTTCTGAAATTTTTAGTGACTCAAAATAAAAATGAACCAAACTCAACAAAATTGATAGCAACTACTCCTACAAGTGCCTAGAGGCTATATCATGCATCAAAACTACTTTGTACCATATAAATTTGACATGCAAGCTCAAGAATAAGGTTACCACAGTAGCAAAAATGTGCAATAAATAAAGCACTAGAACAAAAACTAATTGGACCATTGGAGGAGTCACATACCGAAGAAAAATCCTGATACGTCTCCATCGCATCTACTTTTCCAAACACTTTTGCCCTTGTTTTGGACTCTAACTTGGATAATTTGAATGGAACTAACCCGGACTGACGCTGTTTTCAGCAGAATTGCCATGGTGTTATTTTTGTGTAGAAATAAAAGTTCTCGGAATGACCTGAAACTTCACGGGGAATATTTTTGGAATATATAAAAAATACTGGCGAAAGAATCAAGACCAGGGGGCCCACACCCTGTCCATGAGGGTGGGGGCGCGCCTACCCCCTGGCCGTGCCCCCCAGTCTCGTGGGCCCCCTGAGGCTCCACCGACCTCAACTCCAACTCTATATATTCATGTTCAGGGAGAAAAAATCAGAGAGAAGGATTCATTGCGTTTTACGATACGGAGCCGCCGCCAAGCCCTAATCTCTCTCGGGAGGGCTGATCTGGAGTCCGTTCGGGGCTCCGGAGAGGGGAATCCGTCGTCGTCACCATCAACCTTCCTCCATCACCAATTTCATGATGCTCACCGCCGTGCGTGAGTAATTCCATCGCAGGCCTACTGGACGTTGATGGGTTGGATGAGATTTATCATGTAATCGAGTTAGTTTTGTTAGGGTTTGATCCCTAGTATCCACTATGTTCTGAGATTGTCACTAGGGCCCGAGTGCCATGAATTCATATATGAACCTATTATGTTTTCATGAATATATGTGAGTTCTTGATCCTATCTTGCAAGTCAACAGTCACCTACTATGTGTTATGATCCGACAACCCCGAAGTGACAATAATCGGGACCACTCCCGGTGATGACCGTAGTTTGAGGAGTTCATGTATTCACTAAGTGTTAATGCTTTGGTCCGGTACTCTATTCAAAGGAGGCCTTAATATCCCTTAGTTTCCAATAGGACCCCGCTGCCACGGGAGGGTAGGACAAAAGATGTCATGCAAGTTCTTTTCCATAAGCACGTATGACTATATTCGGAATACATGCCTACATTACATTGATGAACTGGAGGTAGTTCTGTGTCACCCTATGTTATAACTATTGCATGAGGAATCGCATCCGACATAATTATCCAGCATTGATCCATTGCCTACGAGCTTTTCACATATTGATCTTTGCTTAGTTACTTTTCCATTGCCACTGTTACAATTACTACAAAACTGCTACTGTTACTTTTGCCACCGTTACCGTTACTTCCATACTACTTTGCTACTAAATACATCGCTGCAGATATTATGTTTTCCAGGTGTGGTTGAATTGACAACTAAACTGCTAATACTTGAGAATATTCTTTGGCTCCCCTTGTGTCGAATCAATAAATTCGGGTTGAATACTCTACCCTCGAAAACTGTTGCGATCCCCTATACTTGTGGGTTATCAAATCCCCCAAAGCAGTTTTGTGAATGGAGCTTTGAGCGAGGAGATTAAAAATGGCAGCAAGATAAGCAGGAACACAAGTTTGAGCAATGAAGTGATTTTTTCTGGAGGAAGAAGGAGTGGATGGGTGCTGGAATAAGTGGAGGGGCCACGTGGGGCCCACAAGGTCAGGGGCGCCCCCAGGGGGGTGGGCGTGCCCTCCAGCCTTGTGGCCCGCTGGTGAGGCCCCCTGGTGTGTTCTTAGCACCAGAAATTCTAAAATAATATATAAAAATCATACTGGATTTTCAGGGCATTTGGAGAACTTTTATTTTCAGGACATTTTTTATTGCATGGATAATTCAGAAAACAGACAGAAAATACTATTTTTTGCTTTATTTATTCTAATTAACAGAAAGTAAAAGATGGGTACAGAAAGTTGTGCCTTCTAAATTCATCCATCTCATGCTCATCAAAAGGAATCCATTAACAAGGTTGATCAAGTCTTATTAACAAACTTCTTCCGAATGACATGAAACTGGAGAATGTTCGAATAACACTAGGTTACCTCAATGGGGATATGCATTTCCCCAACAATAAGAATATCATATTTCTTTTTCACAGTAGGAAGAGGGATTTGAAAACCTCCCATAGTAATAGTTGAGATTTTTCCAATAGAATTGATACTGTGAACTTGAGGTTGTTTCTTTGAAAAGTGTATCGTATGCTCATTACCATTAACATGAAAAGTGACATTGCCTTTATTGCAATCAATAACAGCCCCTGCAGTATTCAAAAAAGGTCTACCAAGGATGATCGACATACCGTCGTCCCCGGGAATGTCAAGAATAACAAACTCCGTTAAAATAGTAACGTTTGTAACCACAACAGGCACATCCTTACAAATACCGATGGGTATAGCAGTTGATTTATCAGCCATTTGCAAAGAAATTTCAGTAGGTGTCAACCTATTCATTTCAAGTCTATGATACAAAGAGAAATGCATAACACTAACACCGGCTCCAAGATCACATAAAGCAGTTTTAACATAGTTTCCTTTAATGGAGCATGGTATAGTTGGTACTCCTGGATCTCCTAGTTTCTTTGGTATTCCACCCTTAAAAGTATAATTAGCAAGCATGCACTACTGCAGGTTCCTGCTAACGCGACACTACGATGGGAGACCCTTCAACAAAACAGTGTGCGATGCAATAATCGCAAACGGTGGTGTAAAAGAACCGTCAAAAAGGTGCCAAACGTTTGCGATGTGATGCGGAGCATCCTACAGTCATCCCCATGGACTTACCATCGTCTCATCAAGAGCCAAGAGGACCTATGACACGAGCACGAGCTAGGGCTCTCGAGAACGAGGTGACTTCCTTCCTTAGTGATATCACATATGATCCACCCGAGACATGGCTACTACCTAAGTCCGATATGCTATGCATGATTAGGTGTCAAGAGGAACCTCCCGAAGATGCTCATGAGGACGGACAAGCCGCCAAGTTCACGGACGTGGAGAACCAACGGAAGGAGTCAAGTGCAACTCCCAGGACCCGGACATCCGGCCCCTGGAAACGTCACCAGCGCCAAGGAGCCGGCAGCCAAGTCTACAGGCCCCGGACATCCGGCCTCAGCCCGGACATCCGGCCCGACGGCTCGGACATCCGGCGCCCGTCACAGAATGTGCCCGAAGCTGAACCACTTCAGCCCGGACATCCGGCCCGTCCTGAGCTCCCGGACATCCGGCCCATCACCCGGACATCCAGACCCTGCCTATCCAGAGAGCAACCAGGCCAGCACCACCAGCCCGGACATCCGGCCCCTCCAGCCCGGACATCCAACACCTCGCGAAAGCCCGGACATCCGGCCTCCCCTGTCTGCGCACCGTGTAAGGGCCGAGGCCCGTGTACCCCTTCACCCACCTAGACTATATATACTCTCCCATCTCCCTCTTTCTAGGGTTAGCATTGGATTAGCTCATATGTGAGATAGAGCATTGCTCATCCATACGGATCTGCTCCACGAGAGAGACCGCGGCCCCTCTACGGAGACGATCCACGTTGGATTCAAGACCCCCACTTGGGTGGCCCCATCAAGACCTCCTCACGGAGAAGAACCGGTTACCCTTTGTATCGTCCGTTGTTAACTTTGGATCTTGTATCTCCCCTTTTGTTTCGAGGATCTAGCATATGTGTGACTATATCTTGTTGGTTTTGAGAGTTCCTCTTGTGTTTTCCCTCGTTTTCCCCTCGTGTTCTTCGTGTTCTTAGTTGGGATCTGCTCCTTTCGTGAAAGATCGGCCGTATAGGGTTCCACCCTACATCATCTTGGTATCATGAGCCACGTTGATCACGATTTCGGAGCCCCCTCCTTTTGTTTTCTAGCCTAGTTTTGTTGATTTTGTTCCTAATTCGAAAATTGCCCCACAAAAATAGCCCCAATTTTTTTGTGATTTGTTGGTGTGATGAAGTTTTGTTGGATTTGATCCGCGAATTTCGTGTGTTGCAGGTAGATCTAGCTTTCCCACATCTTTTCCCCAATTTCCATCCACTAAATCTTCCGAATTTTGCCCCGGATTTGACCTCTCCTCGCGGTGTTCATCGAGTTCGTCCACGGATCCAGAGCCCGGACATCCAGCCCTCAGCCCAGACATCCGGCCCCTGACAGCAGCACTTCCATCCACCGACCCGTTTCCCGCCTAACTTTCGCCCAATTTTGTCCCGGTGCCCACATACACTTCCGCATACCACCACCACTTCCGCATAGCACCACTATAGCCTTCCCGCTACCTACTCCGACAATTTTCTCAAGTCTTTGCTTTCAGAATTTGAGTTGTGGTTAACCGTATCCTATTGTGTTTTGGCTATCTAGGTATGGTTCGACATCAACATCACCACCGCTCATCTTCGCCAAGGACTACTACGAACGGCTACATCATTTTGGTATCAACCTCATCTTGATATCGTGATATCATCATACTTTCTTGCATTTGCATTGATAACCCCATAGCCTTACTTTTGCGTCACTTACCTATCGAGACTAGCCTTTGAGTATTGCCGGCAACGTGACTTGTGCACATTAGTGATCATACTTCCCATAGCATACATACCATATCATCATGTTGCATATCTTGGCATCATCTCTTGTGTCACAAAGTTGTCATCGCATACACAATTGCTATCTTGGTTCGTGAAGCATTGCATGAGAAAAGAGCTCAAACAACAAAGAGCCAAACAAGCTTTTAAGAAAAAAGGAAAGATAAGCAAAGAGCTTATAAGCAAGAACCATAGCATCATACAACATTAAGATTGTCATACTCGATCATCTTGGATCATATCATCGGAATACCATACATATAGCATACTTGGGGTAGAAGTCGTTGCATTTTTGCTTAGTAGGTTGTGCACAAGTTTGTATCTGCCTATTGTGCAATCGTGCTAGCGTCTCTCTAGTGTTGTGCAACAAGAGCATTTTCGTGGACTCCACATTTTGGCTCATCCCGTGGTTGCACGACCCCACCTATCTATTTGCATGTGTGTTTCCGGGTACCACATTTTGCTATTGCTCTACTTGTTGCATTTGCAAATTTGCGAATCTTTTCCAACATTATTGAGTCTCACTTACAATTGCATCAAATTTTGTGCCACCATCCTAACCGAGCTCCACCATAAGCTTTTACTTGTGTAGGTGTGAGAAACCGACAAGAATTGGTACCAATTGTGCTATTTCCTTGTTCCACATTGGAGTGATCATTGATCCATTTTCAACATCGGTCAAGGTACATTTGGTATAAGTTCTTCTCTTTCTCCCACTCACATATTTTGTTTGGAATGATGGATAGGCCAAGTACTTCTACCAACCCACTCTTCCTTGAGCAAGACGACGACCCAAACAACTATGTCACCAAGCTACACCTATTTGGTACACAACGAGCTTTGCATGAAGAGCAACTAGCGATGAGCGACCGCATCGACAACCTCGCCACCGACCTGCGACTCTCCGAGCAACTTACAAGAGACTACTTCGACAACAAGCTCGACGAACACAAACACGAGAATGAC
This sequence comes from Triticum aestivum, assembly GCF_018294505.1. Classification (NCBI taxonomy): domain Eukaryota; kingdom Viridiplantae; phylum Streptophyta; class Magnoliopsida; order Poales; family Poaceae; genus Triticum; species Triticum aestivum. Next base: position 245,710,431 of record NC_057811.1, on the reverse strand, counting down.
GCAAGAATGGACGAGATTCGTGCCTTGTTGGTCAACCGCTCTTCTACCACTTCGTCCTACTCAAGACGGAGCCGCTCGAGTCGACACTCCGACGACACTATCTCCGGCTCAACTACCCCGACATCGCACACTCTTCGTCGTGCCGCGCGTAAAGATCGTCAAGCAAACCGCAATCCTCTACACGACACCGACTCTCAAGAGCATCGACACCGTCAAAACCAATCTACATGCGCGCAAGCACAAGAACGGCAACGCCAACGCCAACAAGAACAAGAGGAACAAGCGCGACAACATCAAGATGCACAAGACGTCGAGGCACAACATCAAGAACAACAACTACGTGAAGCTCAAGCACTTGAGGCGCAAGGTGCCCTTCGTGATTCAAGTCGAGCCATAGCGAACCGAGGCCGACAAGCTCGTCTACACCAAGAAGCGCTTCACGATGAAGCTCAAGAAAGGATTTATCAATCACGTGTGCATCGTCAAGTTCCTCAAGTTCCTCTTCAAGCTCGACAAGCTCCTCCACAAGCTCCCCAAGAACATCAAGTTCCACAAGAGCAACACGACAATGGAAATCATCCAAGACAAGAACAACATGAGGTCGACAACCCTCCTCGCCAAGAGCAATATGAGATTGTCAATCCTCAACGACATGGGCGTCATCATCCCCAACCCCAACACAATGAAGAGCAACGATACGGCAAGCTAAAGTTCACCATGCCCAAGTTCGCTGGAAGCAATGACCCCGAAGAGTACATATCATGGGCATTGAACGTTGACAAAATCTTCCGCTTGCACAACTATGAAGAAGAGAAGAAGATAGCGATGGCGTCCCTTGAATTCCAAGACTACGTCCTCATTTGGTGGGAACAAGTCATTGAACGTCGAGAGGCAAGAGGAGAACCACCCATCACTACTTAGGCGCAAATGAAGGATGTCATGAGAGCACGTTTTGTGCCTAACTACTACAACCGCGACCTCTTCAAGAAACTCCAACTACTCAAGCAAGGAACCAAAAGCATTGAAGAGTACTACAAGGAAATGGAGATTGCCATGATAAGAGCCAATGTCACGGAAGATGATGAGCAAACTATGGCACGTTTCTTGAATAGACTCAATCATCCTATTAAGAAGATCGCCGACTTCCAACCATACTCGAACCTCATTGAGCTAGTGTATCAGCTACCAAAGTGGAACACCAAGTGCAAGATGACCTCAAATATGCCAAGTTCTCATCCAAGTCCTATGGTTTCTCCAACATTCAAGCTTCAACGACTCCAACACCGTCTACCTCAACCAAGCCATCTACAAGCAATGGCGACAAATCAAGTTACAAGAAAACTTCGACAACCTCAAGTCGTCCTCCTACTACAAGCAACTTCAAGCCAAAAGCTTCATCATCATCTACCCCGACCGATGAGACCATTGTCGGTGTCAAAACCGGCGGATCTCGGGTAGGGGGTCCCGAACTGTGCGTCTAAGGCGGATGGTATCAGGAGGCGGGGGACACGATGTTTACCCAGGTTTGGGCCCTCTCGATGGAGGTAATACCCTACTTCCTGCTTGATTTATCTTGATGATATGAGTATTACAAGAGTTGATCTACCACGAGATCGTAGAGGCTAAACCCTAGGAGCTAGCCTATGGTATGATTGTTGTTGTCCTACGGACTAAACCCTCCGGTTTATATAGACACCGGAGGGGGCTAGGGTTACACAGAGTCGGTTACAAGGGAGGGGATCTACATATCCGTATTGCCAAGCTTGCCTTCCACGCCAAGGAGAGTCCCATCCGGACACGGGACGAAGTCTTCAATCTTGTATCTTCATAGTCCAATAGTCCGGCTAAAGTATATAGTCCGGCTGTCCGAGGACCCCCTAATCCAGGACTCCCTCAGCAGCCCTTGAACCAGGCTTCAATGACGATGAGTCCGGCACGCAAATTGTCTTCGGCATTGCAAGGCGGGTTCCTCCTCCGAATATTCCATAGAAGATTTTGAACACAAGGATAGTGTCCGACTCTGCAAAACAAATTCCACATACCACCGTAGAGAGAATAATATTTCCACAAATCTAATCTGCTGACAACTTTTCATAACGTGACATCACACCACGGTCTGGTCATTATCCGAACCGTTTCTCCCATCCTGTCATTGCACGTTTCGTGAGGCATTTTTATTGACACGTCTTGTCGAAGCAAAGATCGTGTCCCCCTTATCATGGGATTCTCATCAATACGGGTATGGGTAACCCAATCGTGCCTGTTGGTATGACTCCTCGATTTTAGGCAAGTTCCAAACGGCCACGCGGAGGACGCTTGATATTCACCCTCTTTATAAAGAGGCCAAGGCCTGCCCTCTTCTTCTCGCACTCAATCGAATCCTTCCCCCACCTTGAGCTCCAACACCCAAGGCTCGGGCTAGGCGCTTCAGACCTTCAATCATGTCCGGAACCAACCTTCAAGGTCAGTGGATGCCCTCCTCCGTTACAGAGGAGGACATCAAGAAGCTAAGAGAAGCCAGGTATTTGATCGCCGAAATCTCGCACAGGCTGCCTGCTCGAGGGCAGGTCGTCCCGACTCCCGAGCCCAACGAGAGTGTCGTATTCGTCTCCCACTTCCTCCGAGGGCTAGGCTTTAGTCTAGATCCCTTTGATAGAGGGATCATGTTCTATTACAGGCTTGATTTCCATGATCTAGCCCCGGATTCCATCCTTCACATCTCGTCGTTCATTGTCGTGTGTGAGGCCTTCCTCCACGTCACCCCACACTTCGGCTTATGGCTCAAGACCTTTAATGTGAAGCCGAAGATGATTAATGGGCGACACGTAGACTGCGGAGGTGCCATAATAAGCAAAGGCGCCGATGTTCCATGGCCAAAGGGTTCCTTCCTAGAGGTGTCCAGCTTATGGCAACGGGGGTGGTTTTACATCACAGCTCCCCGAGGTACTAAGTGGGTAGCCGCCCCTGCCTTCCGCTCAGGCTCTCCACCACAACTGGCGTCATGGGTCAACAAGGGGCTGGACTGGGGGCCAGTAAATGATGTGCCGACATTGCAGAGTCGCATCCGAGATCTCCTCAAGAGGGATATCAGCCTTGTCAAGGTAATGCAAGTCATGCTAGTTCGTCGAGTCCTGCCTTACAAACGTCGACCTCTCCGTATGTGGGGGTTCAACCCGGAAGGACCGCGAACTATTCAGCAATTCTTCGGCATGACGCACGAAGAGATGTATGGATTGTACTTCGGATCACGAATAAAGTGTCCGGACATCACTGAGGATGCGGGTCTGAGCTGCAACCGTCCAGATACCCAAGTAAGTGGTCCTTCGGCCGAACATGCTGTCTCTTTATTTATCACAACATCATTCTGAAAAGTCGCTCTTTGACTAGGACTGGGTAAAAAAGGCGAAGATGATCAGGTGTTCGGCCCCCCTTCCCGAAGGCTCAACAGATCAAGTACTGGCCAGAATGCTTGAGCTTGCACCTTATCAAGCGCCCTCAGGGGAAGATAAAGGGGGGAATAAAGAAGCCGAAAGCGGGCCTCACTCATTACTCATCCAGACCGGGGGAATTAGTGCCTCCGCGAAGGAGGATAACCGGGGAGAAGAATCTAAAATTCCCTCTCCCAAGGGAAGGAAGAGGACCGCCTCTGAAGACTTGGAAACAACGGTTTCCAAACGAGGGAATAAATCTCTGCTAGAGGGTCCTACCCCGGAGGGTATCCTTACCGCACAGTGCCTGCAAGGGGATCAGCCCCCACCGAGCTGTAAGTAGACAAAAGTACTTTATAGTAAACATATCCTACATTATTTCCGAGGACAATAACCGAGACGTATGTCCTGTAGTTCGGATCGTAGCCCTTCTCGACAGAGTTCGTCATCGGGGGATCTTCTTCCGGAGATGATGGAGAGCGAAACACCTCCCCATGCCTCCCCGCCTCATGAGGCGGGCGACCTTGAGGTGTCGTCACGAAGGGTTTCTCCTGATCCGCCAAGGCCAGAAGGTAACCCTTCGGCCACCCGGAGTCCGGAGTATTCGGCTCCTAAGGGGAGCGATAAAAAGAGTCCGGGACTGTCCGGTGCACGACCAGACTCACTGCGGAATCTTATGGAGCAAGCAGCTATCTCAGAAGCACACTGTACGTTAATGGGTACGGTAGTTGAGAAGATTTCATCCGCCGAAAGAGGGTTGCATGAAGCTTTTATGAGCCCGCTGAGAGGCTTTGAGGTACGCAAAGTAATATGTATATTTTTGATGGTACCGCACACGCCAGGTGTACCCTATGTAGATAGTAGCCCCTGAGACTCTGGTTGCTGTCGAAAACGACGGCAAACAGAGGATCATAGTCCCAAGTAATAATCATGCCGCCTTCATGTGCAGGTGGCTGAAGGTCCGGTGGCTAGCCGGACTGGTGAGTTTGCCGAACTGAAGCGGCAACTTGATGCGGCAGATGCCGACATCGTGCTTGTAAACAGGCGGCTTGACGAGGCACAGGGTATGTATTCTCCGATGGTCAACATTTATTAAGAGGAGCATAATGCTAGTATCTATAATATGCTGTGACTGAAGATGGCGCTGCCGCCGTGGAGACCCTTCAGGCGGAACTTGCCCGGGCCAAGGAACAAGCCAGGAGGAGTGATGCGGCCACCCTAAAGGCAGTCGAAGAGTTAAAAGCTGAACAGGCTGCACATTGCGAGAGAAAAGAGAAAATAGCCAAGATGGTTGTTGAGCTGAAAGACGCCGCCGACCATTATGACCTTCTCGAAAGGGAAAGTCAAACGAAGACGGTGGACCTGGAGAAAGCCATGGTAGCAGCTAAGGAAACCCGCTCTAAAATCAGAGCGGCGAAGGAGGAGCTACGTCAAGTCGGAAATATCACGGCTGGGAAGCCCTTTTTGTTGCGGACGAAGTTCGGAGATCCTAAGTTTGCCCTTCTGGATCAATTATGGAGTTCTGCGGACGTGTACCTGGATTTGGCAGCGAGTGATGCTGATGCGAGCAAGTTTTTTGAAGATAAAAAAGATCACGAAGTGGAAAAGTTGTTCTGGTCGTAGTTCCATGCTCCAGCGCGTCCGCTGCTGTTACATGAGCAAATGGCCGAGTGGGCCGAGCTCCATAGGTTGTCCGGGCTTGCCATGAGGTCTGTCGTGGATCGTCTCTCGCCGGAAGGACCAAGGCCGAATAGTTATTTTGGTCTTGTGCAACAATTCCTTGGTGTTGTGCCGCATATTGACGCTGTAAAGAGGTTGGCGTGCATAGAGGGTGCGCGGATGGCTCTTGGCCGTGTCAAGACATACTGGGCGGAGATGGAGGCCACCACGATTGCAACCCAGAATCCGGCCGTAGGCCAGGTTTCTGTCGAGCACTATTTTGAAGAAGTCCTGGAAGGTGCTCGTTTGATAGAGGCTCAGTGCTCGAAGAGTGCCATGTTCGAGTGACATGTATCTCGATTGTAATAACAATGCTATTTGAATTATAAAGGCTGTGTTTATACTTTTGCCTGAAAGTATTATAGTGCCTCCTTTGTGGCCGTTTATGTATATATGTATATAACCTGAAAGTTTGCAGTCGTCAGCTTCAGCCCCCACGCATATAATGCGGGGGTGTTCGCAAGAGCGCGTGTTCACACTTGATCCAACGTCTTGGTCCATTATGGAGGTGGTAGCGCGGCGAATGAGGCAATCAGACTATATTGCTTTAACACTTTCACTTAACCATAGGAGTTTGACAGTGGGGCTACTATATAGCCCCTGGTACTTCCGCGCTCATCCGAGTACGGGGCGCGTACGTACATGACCGGGAAAACGAGCCATTCGTTAATGTGGAGGAATCCCAAAGATTCCGCTAAGTCATCGAGTGGTTGACCAGTCTCGCGCTTTATCATGACAGTCAGTTTTCGGCTTTCTCTACTGAGGTGCTCATCCGGATGAACCAGGGCACAATCGCAGTAGTTCTCCCAGTGCCACCATAGTCGATAGAGCGGAATGTAAGGTAGCAAAACGCGGGAGCCGGGCAAACCCAACATTTGACCAAAGACATGATTCGGAGCTGATGCATATAAGGCCAAACTCACGATGCCGAACACTCCCAAAGGTATTCGGTCTTTATAACATATACCGGGCTGAGTAACGCCCTTGATAATGAACCCCGAGTGTCCAAGTACGTGCATTATTCTGACGTGGCGCAAATGCCAATAACGTCAGCATCCTTCTCGGTTATAGTGAGTATCCGGAGGATGTGAAGCAACAAAAGACAGTAAAAAAGGTTTACACAGGGTCTTAATCTAAAAAGAAACCTTTGAGCGGGGCCCTGCTGCACGTCTGCGCATGTGTCTCCGTTGTGCCGTATCCTGGAAGGGTGTAGCACGATTATCATCTGTAAAAGAGAAGAACTTAGGTGAAAGTTGTCGTGCGAAAAACTGGTTATTCTCAATAATCCATTAAAATTCAAGATAAGTAAGGTCGGGCCGAACTTGTCCTTTTCACATGTGGGAAGCCCCTGGTACCGCCTATGGGGGTATATCCATCGAACCAATCTCAGGTTTATCTAAGCTGTTACAGCTAGTGATGCGCCGGACTCGTGTAGCCGTGTCCGCGGACTTGACGACCAATCATTTATTCTAGTTGGAGAGGCCGTTTAGTGTTCGGCTGCTAAAGCCGCCACGCGTTCTTCCGCACGTAAGGGACGCTCAACATTTCCGCTAACTGTGATGATGCCACGTGGATCGGGCATCTTAAGCTTAAGAGAAGCGTAATGCGGTACTGCGTTAAAACGAGCAAACGCTGTTCTTCCGAGTAGTGCTTGATAGCCGCTTCGGAATGGAGCGATGTCGAAGGTTAACTTTTCACTTCGGAAGTTGTCGGGAGAACCGAATACAACCTCTAGTACTAGAGAGCCCGTACAGCGGGCCTCTGTGCCTGGTATTACTCCTTTAAAGGTAGTATTGCTTTGGCTGATTCTTGTCGGGTCTATCCCCATTTTGCGGACTGTATCCTGATATATCAGATTAAGACCACTGCCGCCGTCCATGAGGACTTGGGTGAGATGGTATCCGTCGATAATTGGGTCTAGCACCAAGGTAGCCAATCCTCCATGTCGGATACTTGTCAGGTCATCCATGTGATCAAAAGTGATCGGGCAGGCCGACCAAGGGTTGAACTTAGGGGTGGCGGGCTCTACGGCGCATATGTCTCGGAGTGCATGTTTGCTCCTTCTTTTTGTTATGTGAATCATGTTCACTGTTTTGACCTCTGGTGGGAATTTTTTCTGTCCCCCAGTGTTTTGCTGGCGAGGCTCATCCTCGTCTTCACTTGGTGTATCCCTCCCCTTGTGTTCGGTGTTTAGCTTGCCGGCCTACTTGAAGACCCAGCATTCTCTGTGGGTGTGATTTGCAGGTTTATCGGAGGTGCCATGAATCTGACATAATTTGTCTAGAATCTTGTTTAGGATGGACGGTCCATCTCTGTTGCCTTTGAAAGGCTTTTTCCATTGACCGGGTCGAGAGCCCCTAAATCCGGCGTTTACCGCCGTGTTGTCTGGGCTGTCTTTGCTATTTCGACGCTTGCTTTTACTGCGTCGTGGTTTTCCATTGCCATCCCTGACTTCAGATGTGCCTGGGTCGCCGGTGCTACTACGGGCCAGCCAGCTATCTTCGCCCGCGCAAAAGCAGGTCATGAGGCTTGTTAGGGCTGCCATTGTCCTTGGCTTTTCTTGGCCGAGGTGTCTGGCGAGCCATTCGTCTCGGACGCTGTGTTTGAAAGCTGCTAAGGCTTCGGCGTCCGGGCAATCGACGATTTGATTCTTTTTAGTTACGAACCGAGTCCAGAATTTCCTGGCCGATTCCCCAGGCTGTTGGGTTATGTGGCTCAAGTCATCAGCATCTGGTGGTCGCACATAAGTGCCCTGGAAGTTTTCTAGGAATGCATCTTCCAAATTCTCCCAACTGCCGATGGAGTTTGCTGGCAGGCTATTCAGCCAATGTCGAGCTGGTCCTTTGAGTTTTAGTGGGAGGTACTTGATGGCATGTAGATCGTCACCGCAGGCCATGTGGATGTGGAGGAGGAAATCCTCGATCCATACCGCGGGGTCTGTTGTGCCGTTGTACGCCTCTATGTTCACGGGTTTGAATCCCTCTGGGAATTCATGATCCAGTACCTCATCGGTGAAGCATAGGGGGTGTGCGGCACCCCTGTATTTGGATATGTCGTGGTGTTCTGACGGTTGTAGTTTTTGGTTTTGATTCTGCGCTGGAGCGCGCTTCCTAGATCCGTAGATGGATCTGGTCATGCTGGCTTTTTGATGCAAGTCCTCATGTGAATCGTGTGCTGACTTACGTGCGGCCTCGTTAGCTGCTCTATCGCGGCCACGAGGTGGTCAATCCGACCGGTCGGCCGTTTTATTCCTCGGCTGTGTAGGCTCTAAGGCCTCGTCATCGCATTCAGGCAGTAGCTTGCGCTTTGGATAACTCTTTGTGTAGCAACTGCCACCGTACTTTTCAGCAGTGTCCAGCACTTTGTTCCATCTACTGATAAGTGTATTTTGCGCGGCCTTAAGCCTTTGTTTCTGCTTCTTGAGACTCCTCGTGGTGGCAATAAGCCTTGTGTGGACGTTCTCTTGTTCCAAGTTCCTTTCTGGGATGATATGTATATCGTCATCCGGACTATTCTCGTCTCCGGAGACAGGTTGATGATTTCTACCCTCAGCGTCGCCGTGGTCGGACAGTGGCTCCGTACTGTGTTCGCCGTCCGCTGGCTCGTCCTGCTCTGTTGCCTTGGAATCGGCCGGGGTCTCATTCTTTCTTGTGCTGTTATCGCTGTTTTTGCCGAGGCGGGATTTGGAGCGGCGTCTGTGTCGTTGCTTTGGTTGCTTCTCGAGGGGGTTGTCCTTCGCTGCCTCCTCCCGTTCCTCATCATTGTCTTCTTTGGGTGTATCCATCATGTATATATCATGTGATGAAGTGGCTGTCCAGCGCCCTGTGGGCGATGGCTCCTGTTCGTCTCCTACATCGTCGTCCATTCCGTCGATGTCTTCGGAGCCGAAGTTGAGCATGTCGGTTAAATCATCGACAATGGCTACCAAGTGGATGGTGGGTGGGGAGCGAATTTCTTCGTCGTCCATATCCCAATCTAGCCGGACATAGTTCGGCCAAGGGTCTCCTGACAGGGAGAGAGACCTCAATGAGTTTAACACATCGCCAAAGGGCGAGTGCTGAAAGATATCCGCGGAGGTAAACTCCATGATCGGTGCCCAATCAGATTCGATAGGCACGGACGCAGGCGGCTCGGGGCCCGTGGCCGGGGACGAATCCAACGGTTCGGCAACACGGGTCTCGTAGGAGGTGAAGTCAGTATTCGGCCCTATCGCCAATGAGTGTGCGGCCTCTGAGGCAGGGTCCATCCACCCGTCCTCGGATGACGCGATCTGCTCCGGTTTGAGGGCCGGAGTAGTCACAGGTGTGATCTCCCGAGCACTGTCCGACGGCAGAGCTAAATCATGCTCGTCGTGACTGTGCGGCGCACCTGACATGGGCTCGAATCCATCAAAGATCAAGCCTCCGCGGATGTCGGCAATATAGTTCAAGTTTCCAAATCTGACCTGATGGCCAGGGGCGTAACTTTCGATCTGCTCCAGATGGCCAAGCGAGTTGGCCCACAGTACGAAGCCGCCGAATATGAAGATCTGTCCGGGGAGGAAAACCTCACCCTGGATCACATCGTTGCCGATAATCGAAGGGGCCATCTAGCCTTATGGTGATGGCATAGTGGAACTCTCAGTGAAAGCACCAATGTCGGTGTCAAAACCGGCGGATCTCGGGTAGGGGGTCCCGGACTGTGCGTCTAAGGCGGATGGTAACAGGAGGCGGGGGACACGATGTTTACCCAGGTTCGGGCCCTCTCGATGGAGGTAATACCCTACTTCCTGCTTGATTGATCTTGATGATATGAGTATTACAAGAGTTGATCTACCGCGAGATCGTAGAGGCTAAACCCTAGAAGCTAGCCTATGGTATGATTGTTGTTGTCCTACGGACTAAACCCTCCGGTTTATATAGACACCGGAGGGGGCTAGGGTTACACAGAGTCGGTTACAAGGGAGGAGATCTACATATCTGTATTGCCAAGCTTGCCTTCCACGCCAAGGAGAGTCCCATCCGGACACGGGACGAAGTCTTCAATCTTGTATCTTCATAGTCCAATAGTCCGGCTAAAGTATATAGTCCGGCTGTCCGAGGACCCCCTAATCCAGGACTCCCTCAACCATCAAGACAAGTTCCTTCAAATGCTTCACATGCGGCGGCCAAGGCCACAAGTCCTTCGATTGTACAAACAAGCGCACCATGATCCTCAACAACGACGGAACCTATGACTCAATGAGTGAAGGAGAAATGGAAGCCCTTGACTAAGTGGCCATGCACCGACAAGTGAACAACGAAGATGAAGATGATCAAGTCTTTTGTGACGAAGATTCGAGCCCTGCTCTTGTTGTCTCCAAGGTCTTGACTCTTCAACATCAACAAGATGAAGACCAAAGATGCCATATCTTCCACACCAAGGCCGGCATCAATGGAAGGTCCGTCAAGGTCATCATCGATGGAGGAAGTTGCCATAATCTCGCAAGTGAAGAACTATGCTCCAAGCTTCAATTGGTCAAGATGAAGCACCCGCACCCATACAAGGTTCAATGGCTAAGCGACACCGACACCATCCAAGTCGAGCATAGAGTACAAGTTTCTTTCAAAATTAGAGCTTACGAAGACACTTTGGAGTGTGATGTCCTTCCGATGACCGTGTGCCACCTTGTTCTTGGACGGCCATGGCAATTTGACCGAGGTGTCATCCACAATGGGCGTACAAATCATTATAGCTTCAAGATGAAAGGAAAGGAGTATGTGCTACGACCTATGTCTCCAAGCCAAGTGATCGCCGACAAGCAAGCCACCCATCGTGGAGAGAATAGTGAGAGAGCGAGTCACCAAAAAGAGAGTGAGCGCCACAAGCCCAAATTGAGTGCCTCCACGATGAGCGACAAGAAGAACTTAGTCCTATTTGCCACCAAACGTAAGATGAGAGAAGTGTGTGAGAACCCATCAAGAGTTATACACTATGTCCTTTTGTGCAAGTACCAAGTACCAAAAGCTAACACCTCTCACGATCTACCTTTAGTGTTATCTTCTCTATTGCAGGAATTCCAAGATGTTTTCCCCGACGAGCTACCTCCGAGTCTACCTCCACTACGAGGAATCGAGCACCGCATCGACCTCATCCCCGAGCGCCACTTCCAAACAAGGCTCCCTACCAAGTCAACCCCGAAGAAACCAAAGAAATACAAAGGCAAGTAAAGCATCTCATAGATCATGGACATGTGCGTGAAAGTATGAGTCCTTGTGCCGTACCGGTCATTCTTGTGCCAAAAAGAGATGGTAGCTTTTGCATGTGTTCCGGTTGTAGACCTATCAATGCTATCACCGTTCGCTATAGGTACCCCATTCCACGCCTTGATGATATGCTTGATGAGCTTAGTGGTGATACTATTTTTTTTAAATCGATCTCAAAAGTGGTTAATATCAAATCCGAATACAAGAGGGTGATGAATGGAAACCCTCTTTCAAAACTAAGTTTGGTTTGTATGAGTGGTTAAAAAAGTCATGCCTATGGGTTTATCCGAAGCACCCGGTACTTTCATGCATCTTATGCATTATGTGTTTCGCCCTTACATTGGTGAGTTTGTTGTGGTCTACTTCGATGATATCCTTGTTTTTAGTAAATCTCTCAAAGAGCATGTCACCCACCTTCGCACCGTGCTACAAACTATTCGAAAAGAGCGTCTTTATGCTAATATGGAAAAATGCCTTTTTGGCGTTGATAAGCTTGTTTTCATGGGTTTTGTAGTATCTTCTAAGGGTGTTCATGTTGATGAATCTAAGATCAATGCAATTAAAAGTTGGCCCCAACCAACCAATTTGCAACAAGTGCGTAGTTTTCTTGGTTTAGCCAGTTTCTACCATAGATTTGTGAAGGATTTTAGCACTATTGCATCTCCTTTACATGCTTTGAGCAAGAAGAATGCACCCTTTGTTTGGGGACCATCGCAAGATAGCGCATTCAATGAGCTTATGAATTTGCTTACTCATGCTCCCGTGCTTGCATTACCCAACTTTGACAAACCTTTTGAAATTCATTGTGATGCTAGTGGTAATGGCATAGGAGGTGTGTTAACGCAAGAGAAGCGCCCCATAGCATAATTTAGTGAGAAAATTTCCGGAGCGCAACTCAACTACCCCATCTATGACAAAGAGCTATATGCTTTAGTGCGAGTTTTGCATGAATGGGAGCATTACCTTCGCCCTCATGAATTTATCATCCATACCGACCATGAAACACTTAAATATATTAAGGGTCAAACTAAATTGAACAAGCATCATGCTAAATGGAGTGAGTTCATTGAGTCATTTCCTTATGTCATCAAGTATATCAAAGGAAAGGAAAATGTTGTGGCGGATGCACTTTCCCGTATATGCATGCTTGTTACTCAACTTGAATTGAATGTCATTGGCTTTGAGCACATAAAAGACTTGTATGAGCCTGATCCTACTTTTGCTATTCCTTATGCCAAATGTTTGACGCATACTTCTTGGGAACGATATTACAAAGATGGTTATCTTATGAGAGCTAACAAACTATGCATCCCCGAGTCTTCTCTTCGTTTGTTGCTTTTGCAAGAATCTCATGGCGGAGGACTCATGGGACACTTTGGACGCGACAAGACATTTGCTACGCTCTCCAAGAACTATTTTTGGCCCAAGATGTTCCGCGACGTCAACCGCTTCTCCAACCGATGCTCTACATGTCGCAAAGCTAAGTCTAAAGCTCAATCTCATGGACTCTATATGCCTCTTCCAATTCCATATCAACCATGGGAAGATATTAGCATGGATTTTGTCCTTGGTTTACCAAGAACTAGAAATGGCAAGGATTCCGTGTTTGTTGTTGTGGACCGATTCTCCAAAATGGCACATTTCATACCATGCAACAAGATAGACGATGCTTCACATGTTGCAAATTTATTTTGTAGGGAAATCTTGCGACTACATGGAGTGCCGAAGACGATTGTCTCGGACCGCGACGTCAAGTTCTTGAGTTACTTTTGGAAGACATTGTGCGCCAAGCTCGGAATCAAGCTTTTGTTCTCTTCGGCATACCATCCTCAAACCGACGGCCAAATGGAGGTGACGAACCGCACACTCTCCACTCTACTACGCGTGTTCATAAAGAAGAACATCAATGAGTGGGAGGAGTGCCTACCTATCGCCGAGTACGCCTACAACCGTGCAAGACATTCGCACTACCGGCAAGTCCCCCTTCGAGGTCGTCTACGGTTTCAACCCGTTGTCCCCATTGTACATTCTTCCTCTACCACTACAAGAGTGCACAAACATGGACGCGAGTGCCCGAGTCAACTACCTCAAGAAGATGCATGAAGATACAAGGCACACCATCGAGCGCCAAGTACAACAACTCACGACCAAGCTCAACGTCAACAAGCAACCCATGATATTCAACAATGGAGATCTTGTGTGGCTACACCTTCGCAAGGACCGCTTCCCCAACGAAGGCAAGTCCAAACTTCTACCACAAGCCGATGGACCCTTCAAGGTGCTTGCACGCTACAACAACAACGCCTACAAGATCGACATCCCACGCGACAAGTACTCCATGAGCTACATCTTCAATGTCAAAGATCTCTCCCCGTACCATGGTGATGAGGATTTCGATCTGAGGTTGGATCTTTCCCAAGGGAGGGGAGATGATGCGGAGCATCCTACGATCATCCCCATGGACCTACCTGAAGGAAATATGCCCTAGAGGCAATAATAAAGTATTATATATTTCCTTATATCATGATAAATGTTTATTATTCACGCTAGAATTGTATTAACCGGAAACATAATACATGTGTAAATACATAGACAAACAGAGTGTCACTAGTATGCCTCTACTTGACTAGCTCGTTAATCAAAGATGGTTATGTTTCCTAGCCATAGACATGAGTTGTCATTTGATTAACGGGATCACCTCATTAGGAGAATGACGTGATTGACTTGACCCATTCCGTTAGCTTAGCACCCGATCGTTTAATATGTTGCTATTGCTTTCTTCATGAATTATACATGTTCCTGACTATGAGATTATGCAACTCCCGTTTACCGGAGGAACACTTTGTGTGCTACCAAACGTCACAACGTAAATGGGTGATTATAAAGGTGCTCTACAGGTGTCTCCAAAGGTACTTGTTGGGTTGGCGTATTTCGAGATTAGGATTTGTCACTCCGATTGTCGGAGAGGTATCTCTGGGCCCACTCGGTAATGCACATCACTATAAGCCTTGCAAGCATTGTGACTAATGAGTTAGTTGCGGGATGATGTATTACGGAACGAGTAAAGAGACTTGCCAGTAACGAGATTGAACTAGGTATCGAGATACCGACGATCGAATGTTGGGCAAGTAACATACCGATGACAAAGGGAACAATGTATGTTGTTATGCGGTTTGACCGATAAAGATCTTCGTAGAATATGTGGGAGCCAATATGGGCATCCAGGTCCCGCTATTGGTTATTGACCGGAGAGGTGTCTCGGTCATGTCTACATAGTTCTCGAACCCAAAGGGTCCGCACGCTTAAAGTTACGATGACAGTTTTTATTATGAGTTTATGTATGTTGATGGACCGAAGGAGTTCGGAGTCCCGGATGAGATCGGGGACATGACGAGGAGTCTCGAAATGGTCGAGACATAAAAATCGATATATTGGACGACTATATTCGGACTTCGGAAAGGTTCCGAGTGATTCGGGTATTTTTCGGAGTACCGGAGAGTTACGGGAATTCGTATTGGGCCTTAATGGGCCATACGGGAAAGGAGAGAAAGGCCTCAAAAGGTGGCCGCGCCCCTCCCCATGGTCTGGTCCGAATTGGACTAGGGAAGGGGGGCGCCCCCTTCCTTCTTTCTCCTTCTCCCTTCCCTTCTCCTATTCCAACAAGGAAAGGAGGAGTCCTACTCCCGGTGGGAGTAGGACTCCCCCTTCTGGCGCGCCTCTTCTCCCTAGGCCGGCGGCCTCCCCCTTGCTCCTTTATATACGGGGGCAGGGGGGCACCCCATGGACACACTTGATATACGATATTTTAGCCATGTGCGGTGCCCCCCTCCACCATATTACACCTCGATAATACCGTTGCGGAGCTTAGGCGAAGCCCTGCGTCGGTGGAACATCATCATCGTCACCACGCCGTCGTGCTGACGAAACTCTCCCTCAACACTCGGCTGGATCGGAGTTCGAGGGACGTCATCGAGCTGAACGTGTGTAGAACTTCGGAGGTGCCATGCGTTCGGTACTTGATCGGTCGGATCGTGAAGACGTACGACTACATCAACCGCGTTGTGATAACGCTTCCGCTGTCGGTGTACGAGGGTACGTGGACAACACTCTCCCCTCTCGTTGCTATGCATCACCATGATCTTGCGTGTGCGTAGGAATTTTTTTGAAATTACTACGTTCCCCAACTGTGGCATCCGAGCCAGGTTTTATGCGTTGATGCTATGCACGAGTAGAACACAAGTGAGTTGTGGGCGATATAAGTCATACTGCTTACCAGCATGTCATACTTTGGTTCAGCGGTATTGTGAGATGAAGCGGCCCGGACCGACATTACGCGTACGCTTACGCGAGACTGGTTTCACCGTTGCGAGCACTCGTTGCTTAAAGGTGACCGGCGGGTGTCTGTCTCTCTCACTTTAGTTGAACCGAGTGTGGCTACGCCCGGTCCTTGCGAAGGTTAAAACAGCACTAACTTGACAAACTATCATTGTGGTTTTGATGCGTAGGTAAGAACGGTTCTTGCTAAGCCCGTAGCAGCCACGTAAAACTTGCAACAACAAAGTAGAGGACGTCTAACTTGTTTTTGCAGGGCATGTTGTGATGTGATATGGTCAAGACATGATGTGATATAATTTGTTGTATGAGATGATCATGTTTTGTAACCGAGTTATCGGCAACTGGCAGGAGCCATATGGTTGTCGCTTTATTGTATGAGATGCTATCACCATGTAATAGTTTTACTTTATCACTAAGCGGTAGCGATAGTCGTAAAAGCAATTATTTGGCGAGACGACAACGATACTACGATGGAGATCAAAGTGTCGCGCCGGTGACGATGGTGATCATGACGGTGCTTCGGAGATGGAGATCACGAGCACGGTGCTTCGGAGATGGAGATCACAAGCACAAGATGATGATGGCCATATCATATCACTTATATTGATTGCATGTGATGTTAATCCTTTATGCATCTTATCTTGCTTTGATTGACGGTAGCATTATAAGATGATCTCTCACTAAAATTTCAAGATAAAAGTGTTCTCCCTGAGTATGCACCGTTGCAAAAGTTCTTCGTGCTGAGACACCACGTGTTAATCGGGTGTGATAGGCTCTACGTTCAAATACAACGGGTGCAAAACAGTTGCACATGCGGAATACTCAGGTTAAACTTGACGAGCCTAGCATATACAGATATGGCCTCGGAACACAGAGACCGAAAGGTCGAGCGTGAATCATATAGTAGATATGATCAACATAGTGATGTTCACCATTGAAACTACTCCATCTCACGTGTTAATCGGACATGGTTTAGTTGCTTTGGATCACGTAATCACTTAGATGATTAGAGGGATGTCTATCTAAGTGGGAGTTCTTAAGTAATATGATTAATTGAACTTAAATTTATCATGAACTTAGTCCTGATAGTATTTTGCAAATTATGTTGTAGATCAATAGCTCGCGTTGTTGCTTCCCTGTGTTTATTTTTGATATGTTCCTAGAGAAAAATTATGTTGAAAGATGTTAGTAGCAAAGATGCGGATTGGATCCGTGATCTGAGGATTATCCTCATTGCTGCACAGAAGAATTATGTCCTTGATGCGCCGCTAGGTGACAGACCTATTACAGGAGCAAATGCAGACGTTATGAACGTTTGGCTAGCTCAATATGATGACTACTTGATAGTTTAGTGCACCATGCTTAACGGCTTAGAATCGGGACTTCAAAGACGTTTTGAACGTCATGGACCATATGAGATGTTCCAGGAGTTGAAGTTAATATTTCAAGCAAATACCCGAGTTGTGAGATATGAAATCTCCAACAAGTTCTATAGCTAAAAGATGGAGGAGAATCGCTCAACTAGTGAGCATGTGCACAGATTGTCTGGGTACTACAATCGCTTGAATCAAGTGGGAGTTAATCTTCCAGATAAAATAGTGATTGACAGAATTCTCTAGTCACCATCACCAAGTTATTAGAACTTCGTGATGAACTATAGTATGCAAGGGATGACGAAAGTAATTCCCGAGCTCTTCGTGATGCTGAAATCGACGAAGGTAGAAATCAAGAAAAACATCAAGTGTTGATGGTTGACGAGACCACTAGTTTCAAGAAAAGGGCAAAGGGAAAGAAGGGGAACTTCAAAAAGAACGGCAAGCAAGTTGCTACTCAAGTGAAGAAGCCCATGTCTGTACCTAAGCCTGAGACTAAGTGCTTCTACTGCAAAGGGACTGGTCACTGGAGGCAAAACTGCCCCAAGTATTTGGTGGATAAGAAGGATGGCAAAGTGAATAAAGGTATATTGGATATACATGTTATTGATGTGTACTTACTAGTGTTTATAGCAACCCCTCAGTATTTGATACTGGTTCAGTTGCTAAAGAGTAGTAACTCGAAACGGGAGTTGCAGAATAAACAGAGACTAGTAAAAGGAGAGGTGACGATGTGTGTTGGAAGTAGTTCCAAGATTGATATGATCATCATCGCACACTCCCTATACTTTCGGGATTAGTGTTGAAACTAAATAAGTGTTATTTGGTGTTTGCGTTGAGCAGGAATATGATTTGATCATGTTTATTGCAATACGGTTATTCATTTAAGTTAGAGAACAATTGTTGTTCTGTTTACATGAATAAAAACCTTCTATGGTCATACACACCAACGAAAATGGTTTGTTGGATCTCGATCGTAGTGACACACATATTCATAATAATGAAGCCAAAAGATGCAAAGTTAATAATGATAGTGCAACTTATTTGTGGCACTGCCATTTAGGTCATATTGGTGTAAAGCGCATGAAGAAACTCCATACTGATGGGATTTTGGAATCACTTGATTATGAATCACTTGATGCTTGCGAACCATGCCTCATGGGCAAGATGACTAAAACGCCGTTCTCCGGAACTATGGAGAGAGCAACAGATTTGTTGGAAATCATATATACAGATGTATGTGGCCCGATGAATATTGAGGCTCGTAGCAGGTATCATTATTTTCTGACCTTCACAGATGATTTGAGCAGATATGGGTATATCTACTTGATGAAACACAAGTCTGAAACATTTGAAAAGTTCAAAGAATTTCAGAGTCAAGTGGAGAATCATCATCGTAACAAGAAAATAAAAGTTTCTACGATATGATCGCAGAGGTAAAATATTTGAGTTTGGCCTTCAGTTAAAACAAAGTGAAATAGTTTCACTACTCACGCCACCTGGAACAGCACAGCATAATGGTGTGTCCGGACGTCATAACCGTACTTTATTGGATATAGTGCAATCTGTGATGTCTCTTACCAATTTACCACTATCGTTTTGGGGTTATGCATTAGAGACATCTACATTCACGTTAAATAGGGAACCATCAAAATCCGTTGAGACGACGCCTTATGAACTGTGGTTTGGCAAGAAACCAAAGTTGTCGTTTCTTAAAGTTTGGGGTTGCGATGCTTATGTGAAAAAGTTTCATCCTGATAAGCTCAAACCCAAATCAGAGAAATGTGTCCTCATAGGATACCCAAACGAGACAGTTGGGTACACCTTCTATCACAGATCCGAAGGCAAGACATTCGTTGCTAAGAATGGATCCTTTCTAGAGAAGGAGTTTTCTCTCGAAAGAAGTGAGTGGGAGGAAAGTAGAACTTGATGAGGTAACTGTACCTGCTCCCTTATTGGAAAGTAGTTCATCACAGAAATCTGTTCCTGTGACTCCTACACCAATTAGTGAGGAAGTTAATGATGATGATCATGTAAACTTCAGATCAAGTTACTACCAAACCTCGTAGGTAAACCAGAGTGAGATCCACACCAGAGTGGTATGGTAATCCTGTTCTGGAGGTCATGTTATTTGACCATGACGAACCTACGAACTATGAGGAAGCGATGATGAGCCCAGATTCTGCAAAATGGCTTGAGGCCATGAAATCTGAGATGAGATCCATATATGAGAACAAAGTATGGACTTTGATTGACTTGCCCAATGATCGGCGAGCCATTGAGATTAAATGGATCTTCAAGAGGAAGACGGACGCTGATAGTAGTGTCACTATCTACAAAGCTAGAATTGTCGCAAAAAGGTTTTCGACAAGTTCAAGATGTTGACTACGATGAGAGTTTCTCACTCGTATCTATGCTTAAGTCTGTCCGAATCATGTTAGCAATTGCCGCATTTTATGAAATATGGCAAATGGATAAACAAAATTGCATTCCTTAATGGATTTATTAAAGAAGAGTTGTATATGATGCAACCAGAAAGTTTTGTCAATCCTAAAGGTGCTAACAAAATATGCAAGCTCCAGCGATCCATCTATGGACTGGTGCAAGTATCTCGGAGTTGGAATATACGCTTTGATAAGTTGATCAAAGGATATAGTTTTATACAGACTTGCGGTGAAGCCTGTATTTACAAGAAAGTGAGTGGGAGCACTACAACATTTCTGATAAGTATATGTGAATGACATATTGTTGATCGGAAATAATGTAGAAATATTCTGCCAAGCATAAATGAGTGTTTGAAAGGAGTTTTTCAAAGAAAGACCTCGGTGAAGCTGCTTACATATTGAGCATCAAGATCTATAGAGATAGATGAAGACGCTTGATAAGTTTTTCAATGAGTACATACCTTAACAAAATTTTGAAGTAGTTCAAAATAGAACAGTCAAAGAAAGAGTTCTTGCCTGTGTTACAAGGTGTGAAATTGAGTAAAGACTCAAAGCCCGACCACGGCAGAAGATAGAAAGAGAATGAAATTCATTCCCTATGCCTTGGCCATAGGTTCTATAAAGTATGCCATGCTGTGTACCAGATCTATTGTATACCCTACACCGTTGGCAAGGGAGTACAATAGTGATCTAGGAGTAGATCACTGGACAGCGGTCAAAATTATCCTTAGTGGAATAAGGATATGTTTCTCGATTATGGAAGTGACAAAAGGTTCGTCGTAAAGAGTTACGTCGATGCAAGTTTTGACACTAATCTAGATGACTCTAAGTCTCGGTCTAGATACATATTGAAAGTGGGAGCAATTAGCTAGAGTAGCTCCGAGCAGAGCATTGTAAACATAGAAATTTACAAAATACTTACGGATCTGAATGTGACAGACCCGTTGACTAAAATTATCTCACAATCAAAACATGATCACACCTTAGTACTCTTTGGGTGTTAATCACATAGCGATGTGAACTAGATTATTGACTCTAGTAAACCCTTTGAGTGTTAGTCACATAGAGATGTGAACTATGGCTGTTAATCACATGGTGATGTGAATTATTGATGTTAAATCACATGGCGGTGTGAACTAGATTATTGACTCTAGTGCAAGTGGGAGACTGAAGGAAATATGCCCTAGAGGCAATAATAAAGTATTATATATTTCCTTATATCATGATAAATTTTTATTATTCATGCTAGAATTGTATTAACCGGAAACCTAATACATGTGTGAATACATAGACAAACAGAGTGTCACTAGTATGCCTCTACTGGACTAGCTCGTTAATCAAAGATGGTTATGTTTCCTAGCCATAGACATGAGTTTTCATTTGATTAACGGGATCACCTCATTAGGAGAATGACGTGATTGACTTGACCCATTCCGTTAGCTTAGCACCCGATCGTTTAGTATGTTACTATTGCTTTCTTCATGACTTATACATGTTCCTATGACTATGAGATTATGCAACTCCCGTTTACCGGAGGAACACTTTGTGTGCTACCAAACGTCACAACGTAAATGGGTGATTATAAAGGTGCTCTGCAGGTGTCTCCAAAGGTACTTGTTGGGTTGGCGTATTTCAAGATTAGGATTTGTCACTCCGATTGTCGGAGAGGTATCTCTGGGCCCACTCGGTAATGCACATTACTATAAGCCTTGCAAGCATTGTGACTAATGAGTTAGTTGCGGGATGATGTATTACGGAACGAGTAAAGAGACTTGCCAGTAACGAGATTGAACTAGGTATCGAGATACCGACGATCGAATCTTGGGCAAGTAACATACCGATGACAAATGGAACAACGTATGTTGTTATGTGGTCTGACCGATAAAGATCTTCGTAGAATATGTGGGAGCCAATATGGGCATCCAGGTCCCGCTATTGGTTATTGACCGGAGAGGTGTCTCGGTCATGTCTACATAGTTCTCGAACCCAAAGGGTCCGCACGCTTAAAGTTACGATGACAGTTTTTATTATGAGTTTATGTATGTTGATGTACCGAAGGAGTTCGGAGTCCCGGATGACATCGGGGACATGACGAGGAGTCTCGAAATGGTCGAGATATAAAAATCTATATATTGGACGACTATATTCGGACTTCGGAAAGGTTCCGAGTGATTCGGGTATTTTTCGGAGTACCGGAGAGTTACGGGAATTCGTATTGGGCCTTAATGGGCCATACGGGAAAGGAGAGAAAGGCCTCAAAAGGTGGCCGCGCCCCTCCCCATGGTCTCGTCCGAATTGGACTAGGGAAGGGGGGCGCTCCCTTCCTTCTTTCTCCTTCTCCCCTCCCTTCTCCTATTCCAACAAGGAAAGGAGGAGTCCTACTCCCGGTGGGAGTAGGACTCCCCCTTCTGGCGCGCCTCTTCTCCCTAGGCCGGCGGCCTCCCCCTTGCTCCTTTATATACGGGGGCAGGGGGGCATCCCATGGACACACTTGATATACGATATTTTAGCCGTGTGCGGTGCCCCCCTCCACCATATTACACCTCGATAATACCGTTGCGGAGCTTAGGCGAAGCCCTGCGTCGGTGGAACATCATCATCGTCACCACGCTGTCGTGCTGACGAAACTCTCCCTCAACACTCGGCTGGATCGGAGTTTCAGGGACGTCATCGAGCTGAACGTGTGTAGAACTTTGGAGGTGCCATGCGTTCGGTACTTGATCGGTCGGATCGTGAAGACGTACGACTACATCAACCGCGTTGTGATAACGCTTCCGCTGTCGGTCTACGAGGGTACGTGGACAACACTCTCCCCTCTCGTTGCTATGCATCACCATGATCTTGCGTGTGCGTAGGAATTTTTTTGAAATTACTACGTTCCCCAACACTACCATCGTCTCATCAAGAGCCAAGAGGACCTATGACACGAGCACGAGCTAGAGCTCTCGAGAACGAGGTGACTTCCTTCCTTAGTGATATCACATATGATCCACTTGAGACATGGCTACTACCTAAGTCCGATATGCTATGCATGATTACGTGTCAACAGGACCCTCCCGGAGATGCTCATGAAGACGGACAAGCAGCCCAGTTCACGGACGAGGAGAACCAACAGAAGGAGTCAAGTGCAACTCCCAGGACCCGGACATCCGGCCCCTGGAAACGTCACCAGCGCCAAGGAGCCGGTGGCCAAGTCTACAGGCCTCGGACATCTGGCTTCAACCCGGACATCGAGCCCGACAGCTCGGACATCCGGCCTCCGCTCGGAAATCCGGCGCCCGTCACAGAACGTACCCGAAGCTGAACCACTTCAGCCTGGACATCCGGCCCATCCCGAGCTCCCGGACATCCGGCCCCTCGCCCGGACATCTGAACCCCGCCTATCCAGAGAGCATCCAGGTCAGCACCGCCAGCCCGGTATCCAGCCCCTCCAGCCCGAACATCCAGCACCTCGCGAACGCCCGGACATCCGGCCCATCGCCCGAACATCTGGCCTCCCCTGTCTGCGCACAGTATAAGGGCCGAGGCCCGTGTACCCCTTCGCCCACCTAGACTATATATACTCTCCCATCTCCCTCTTTCAAGGGTTAGCATTGGTTTAGCTCATATGTGAGATAGAGCATTGCTCATCCATACGGATCTGCTCCACGAGAGAGAACGCGGCCCCTCTACGGAGACGATCCACGTTGGATTCAAGACCCCCTCTTGGGTGGCCCCACCAAGACCTCATCACAGAGAAGAACCGGTTACCCTTTGTATCGTTCATTGTTGACTTTGGATCTTGTATCTCCTCTTGTGTTTCGAGGATCTAGCATATCTGTGACTATATCTTGTTGGTTTTGAGAGTTCCTCTTGTGTTTTCCCTCGTTTTCCCCTCGTGTTCTTCATGTTCTTAGTTGGGATCCGCTCCTTTCGTGAAAGATCGGCCGTATAGGGTTCCACCCTACATCACGATGCCGGATGCATCAAACACGGTTCTGATTTTAATTGCATGTGCGATGCAGGGCATACGGTTCAGTTCAATGAACTATTTGCGATGAGGCAGAACAAAAGAAACGGGCAACCAGATGAAGGCATGTGCGATATACAACATACGATTCACTCGGATGAACTGTTTGTGATGAGGAGGAACAATAGAAACGGGCAGCTAGATAAAGGTGTGTGCGATTGAGGGCATACGCTTGAGAAGGATTAACTGTTTGTAATTAGGCAACAGAACAGAAACGGGTTAGCTAGATCAAAGTGTCTGCGATTAACGGCATACACTTCACATGGATGAACTATTTGCGATTAGCCACAACAAACAAAAATAATTAGGTAGATCAACGTGTGTGCGCTAGACGGGCACCCACATTCTAATTAAAAGAAGCATGCGCGATGGTAATAACGAGCGCGCACGATTGTTGGAACAAGACTTGTGCTGACATTGCCTATTGCGGTGCACCCTATGGTGCAAATGCCACGTACGCGGCCGAGAAGGCCTGCCCACGTTACGCCTTCCAGGAATAGTGCCGCACTTATAACCATCAACAAATTTTGAGCCTGCATCCCGTCACATTCCAAATTACTGCCACGCTATATTTAATTGCAAATCTGTTCACACCGATCAAAACCTAAACGGTTTCACAGTTAGGAGCGTATTAGTACTCGTTTATAAATACTACCACTCCAAGATGACTGCACATTCCTCCTCAACTCCTCATCCACAAAAACAAACAAGTCATTCATCATCGTTCCCTTGCGTCTGCCATGGCCAGCGTGAGTTCTAGGTCGAGAGATTGCCACCATGGAGATGCGAGCATGGAAGCGGAAGCACGAGAGATGTCCCGCCTCGCCGCGAAAGCAGGAGGCATGTCCTGCCGTGCGGTCATAGAACACAGAGGTCCCGCCACGCCGTCGACGCAGCAGACTGGTCCGGCAGCGCCACGGAAGCAGAAGAGATGTCCCGCCGCATCGCGAATGCAGCAGAGATGTCCTCCCGCGCTGCGGCGGCCATGTAAAATGTCTCACGGGCAGGCGAGGACTCTTACAGGCGCATGCATGCGATCGTCCATAGCCAAATGGATCAGATCTCCGGCTGGGCGAGGTTGCAGGACGACATGAAAGCCTCTTTCACTAAAAAAATACACTTCCGTGGAGGGCGAGCCCTACCCCCCTGAGCGCGCCCCTGCCTCGTGGGCCACCTGGCAGCCCCCCGATGCCCATCATCTGATATACGGTGTCTTTTGCCTTGAAACGAAATAAGAAGGAAGCTTTCGGGATGAAGCGCCGCCGTCTTGAGGCGAAACCTGGTGAAACCAATCAAGGGCTCCGGTGGAGCTGTTCTGCCGGGAAAACATCCCTCCGGGAGGGGGAAATCGTCATCATCATCGATCCTCTCATCGGTAGGGGGTCAATCTTCATCAACATCTTCACCAGCACCATCTTCTCTCAAACCCTAGCTCATCTCTTGTATCCGATCTTTGTCTCAAAACCTTAGATTGGTACATGTGGGTTGCTATTAGTGTTGATTACCCCTTGTAGTTGATGCTAGTTGGTTTATTCGGTGGAAGATCATATGTTCAGATCCTTTATGCATATTAATACCCCTCTGATTATGAACATGAATATGATTTGTGAGTAGTTATGTTTGTTCCTGAGGACATGGGAAAAGTCTTGTTATAAGTAGTCCTGTGAATTTGGTATTCGTTCGATATTTTGATGAGATGTATGTTTTCTTTCCTCTAGTGGTGTTATGTGAACGTCGACTACATGACACTTCACCATTGTTTGGGCCTAGGGGAAGGCATTGGGAAGTAATAAGTAGATGATGGGTTGCTAGAGTGATAGAAGCTTAAACCCTAGTTTCTGCGTTGCTTCGTAAGGGGCTGATTTGGATCCATATGTCTCATGCTATGGTTAGGTTTACCTTAATTCTTCTTTCGTAGTTGCGGATGATTGCAAAGGGGGTTAATCATAAGTGGGATGCTTGTCCAAGGAAGGGCAGTACCCAAGCACCGGTCCACCCACATAACAAATTATCAAAGTAACGAACGCGAATCATAAGAGCATGATGAAAACCAGCTTGACGATAATTCCCATGTGTCCTCGGGAGCACTTTCCTTTATATAAGAGTTTGTCCAGGCTTGTCCTTTGCTACAAAAAGGATTGGGCCACCTTGCTGCACCTTGTTTACTTTTGTTACTTGTTAGTCGTTACGAATTACCTTATCACAAAACTATCTGTTACCCATAATTTCAGTGCTTGCAGAGAATACCTTACTGAAAATTGCTTGTCATTTCCTTCTACTCCTCGTTGGGTTCGACAATCTTACTTATCGAAAGGACTACGATAGATCCCCTATACTTGTGGGTCATCAAAACTCTTTTCTGGCGCTGTTGCCGAGGAGTGAAGCTCCTTTGGTAGGTGGAATTTGGTTAGGAAAAATTTACATAGTGTGCTGAAATTTACTGTCAGTTGTTACTATGGAAAATAATCCTTTGAGTGGCTTGTTCGGGGTATCTTCACCCCGACCAGTAGATCAAAGAGTTTCTCCTCAACCTACTGAACCTACTAAAAATGTTTACTTTGAGATTCCTTCGGGTATGATAGAGAAACTGCTAGCTAATCCTTTTACATGAGATGGAACATTACATCCCGATTTGCACCTAATCTATGTGGATGAAGTTTGTGGATTATTTAAGCTTGCAGGTATGCCCGAGGATGTTATCAAGAAGAAGGTCTTCCCTTTATCTTTTAAGGGAAAGGCATTGACATGGTTTAGGCTATGTGATGATATTGGATCATGGAACTACAATCGATTGAAATTGGAATTTCATCAGAAGTTTTATCCTATGCATCTGGTTCATCGCGATCGTAATTATATACATAATTTTTGGCCTCGCGAAGGAGAAAGTATCGCTCAAGCTTGGGGGAGGCTTAAGTCAATGTTATATTCATGCCCCAATCATGAGCTCTCAAGAGAAATTATTATTCAAAATTTGTATGCTCGGCTTTCTCTCAATAATCGCTCCATGCTCGATACTTCTTGTACTAGTTCTTTTATGATGAAAACTATTGAATTCAAATGGAATTTATTGGGAAGAATTAAATGCAACTCTGAAGATTGGGAACTGGATGAAGGTAAGGAGTCAGGTATAACACCTTAGTTTGATTGTGTTAAATCTTTTATGGATACCGATGTTTTTCGTGAATTTAGCACTAAAAATGGACTTGACTCCGAGATAGTAGCTTCTTTCTGTGAATCATTTGCTACTCATGTTGATCTCCCTAAGGAGAAGTGGTTTAAATGTCATCCTCTCATTGAAGTAAAAGTAGTTGAACCTATTAAAGTTGAAGAAAATACTATCACTTATAATGTTGATCCTATTGTTCCTACCGCTTATATTGAGAAACCACCTTTCCCTGCTAGAATAAAGGATCATGGTAAAGCTTCAACTATGTTTCATAAGAGTAATGCTAGAACACCTACACCCCCTGAGCAAATTAAAGTTGAACCTAGTATTGCTATGGTTAAAGATCTCTTGGTCGATAATATTGATGGGCGTGTTATTTACTTCTGTAATGAAGCTGCTAGAATTGCTAGACCCAATGCTAAAAATAAATATAGACCTGTTGTAGGCATGCATGTTATTTGTGTCAAAATAGGAGATCATTGCTATCATGGCTTATGTGATCTGGGTGCTAGTGCGAGTGCAATACCTCATTCCTTATATGAAGAAATTATGCATGAAATTGCCCCTGCTGAGATAGAAGATATTGATGTTACTATTAAGCTCACCAATAGAGATACTATTTCACCAATTGGAATTGTTAGAGATGTTGAAGTCTTGTGTGGGAAAGTTAAATATCCTATTGATTTTCTTGTTCTTGGTTCCCCAGAAGATGACTTTTGTCCCATTATATTTGGTAGACCCTTCTTGAATACTGTTAATTCTAGGATAGACTACGAGAAGGATATTGTTACTGTTGGTTTAGGGGATATTTCTCATGATTTTAACTTTGCTAAATTTCGTAGACAACCGCATGATACAGAATTGCGTAGTAAAGATGAAATTATTGGTCTTGCTTATATTGCCGTGCCTCCTAATGATCCTTTAGAACAATATCTATTAGATCATGAAAATGATATGTTTATGAATGAAAGAAGGGAAATAGATGAAGTATTCTTTAAACAGGGACCTATTTTGAAACACAACTTGCCTGTTAAAATTTTAGGGGATCCTCCTCCACCCAAGGGTGATCCCGTGTTTGAGCTTAAACCATTACCTGATACTCTAAAATATGCTTATCTTGATGAAAAGAAGATATATCATGTTATTATTAGTGCTAACCTTTCAGAGCAGGAAGAAGAGAATTATTGAAAACTCTGAAGAAGCATCGTGCTGCTATTGGATATACTCTTGATGATCTTAAGGGCATTAGCCCCACTCAATGCCAGCACAAAATAAAATTGGAGAAAGACATTAAACCGGTTGTTGATCACCAACGACGGTTAAATCCTAAGATGAAAGAAGTGGTAAGAAATGAAATACTAAAGCTTCTGGAGGCAGGTATAATTTATCCCGTCGCTAATAGTCAGTGGTCAAGTCCTGTCCATTATGTCTCACTACAGGAATCAGCTATTTTGCCGTCTGCCACGGCGGACGGCAAAGGCACGAACGGCGGACGGCAAAGGCCTTTGCCGTCAGCCGCGGACGGCAAAAGGCTCCGGCAAAGTAGGCTACGGTAAACAGCTACTTTGCCGTCTGCTTCCTGGCGGTTGACGGCAAAGGCCCTTTGCCGTCTGCCGCGGACGGTAAAGGGGGCGGACGGCAATAATTGTGCTCTCAGTCCGTTAAGTGGCTAACGGCAGGCCTTTGCCGTCCGCCGCGGACGGCAAACTTTCTAGTGCCTTTGCCATCTGCCATATGATGTCATCTACACGTCACTACATGGCAGGCCTTTGCCGTCCGCCGCTGACGGCAAACTCTTTGCCGTCTGCCACTGTAGGCAAACTGACCAAATGGGTCAGCTCCCAGGAAGCACAGCTGGATGCCACGTGGCTTCTTTGCCGTCCGCGGTAGACGGCAAAGGGCCCGTTGCCGTCGGTGGCAGACGGCAAAGAGCCTGCATATTGGGTCTTTTTTCTGTTTTTTATTAAATCCAACAATTTTCACAGAAAATATATATGGCATATATAGATATATTTCACAAGGCAATTACAGAGCAAACATATAAGATATCGAACATGCATAGTTCCATCATACATAGTTCCATCACATAACTTCATCACATATGTTCCATCCAACTACCAAGTTCCATGCATATTTCCATCCAACTACCAAGTTCCATGCATAGTTCCATCATACATAGCATAGTTCATCCAACTACCAAGATACATGCATAGTTCAACGATACAAAAGAAACAAAGAAAGGGATAAGGAGCACTCCATCTATGCAAGCTGTCGTCAAGTGAATGAAATCTGCAAAATGAAAAATAAGAAAGTTAGAAATAGGTGACTAGAATAAGAAGACTAGAACAAGAAGAGTAGAACAAGAAGAAGACTAGAACAAGAAGAGTAGAACAAGAAGAAGACTAGAACAAGAAGAGTATGTCATTTATGAGCTAACTTACGTGAAATGGATCATATATGAGCTAACTAAGTTGAAATGGGTCGTTTATGAGCTAGCTAAGGTGAAATGGATCATTTATGAGCTAACTTAGTTGAAATGGGTCGTTTATGAGCTAACTAAGGTCAAATGGATCGTTTTTTAGCTAACTAAGGTGAAATGGATCGTTTTTTAGCTAACTAAGGTGAAATGGATCGTTTTTGAGCTAACTTAGGTGAAATGGATCATTTATGAGCTAATTTAGTTGAAATGGATCTTTTTGAGCTAACTTAGGTGAAATGGATCATTTAAGAGCTAATTTAGGTGAAATGGATCGTTTTTTAGCTAACTTGGTGAAATGGATCGTTTATGAGCTAAATTAGTTGAAATGGATCGTTTATGAGATAACCTAGGTAAGATGGGTCATTTTGGAGTTAACCTAGTTGAAATGGGTCATTTTAAAGCTAACGTAGGTAAAATGGATCATTTAGGAGCTAATCTAGGTAAAATGGGTCATTTTTGAGCTAACTTGGATGAACTGGATCATTTATAAGCTAACCTAGGTAAAATGGGTCATTTTAGAGCTAACTTAAGTAAAATGGATCGTCTATGAGCTAACTAAGCTAATTAAAGCTAAGTCTAGGTCTTTATGCATGTGTTAAGCAAAACACTAGATAAACTTACCAAGATCCAGGAGGTGTAGGAGCGGGGTGGCTCGTGTCGGTAGCTGGAGAAGGATCGTGCGATGCTTGTCTGGAGTTACGCTGCACCAAAGATCATTTCCAATGTCTTGTTAGCATGATGACACTCAAATGTTAAGACTAGCAAGTAATGTCCATTCAAATAAAACTCACCATGGTCCCAGGAGCAATCACTGGCATCGGCGGAGCGGTCTGACCTGTCTTCTCGCACACAGACTGCACATTTGGTTTCGATGACTCAGTGATACTAGTTAGTAATGAGACAAACACTACATGAATGTTTTGGCTAATCTGCAGAAGAAACTTACCACAAGGAGCTCGTACATGGCCCTTGCCTACATGTCATTCCGTGCCCTCTCCTCCTCAATCATCTTTGTCGTCCTCTCCTCCAACTCCCGCTGCCTCTCCGCCGCCTCCGCCAGAAGTTTCTCCGTTCTATCTCTCTCACTCTGTATAGCAGCCTGCAACACCACTCACATGACCATTTGTAATCATTGATGGAAGCGCACACAATGTAATGGAGAAAGATAACTGAGTACGTATCACTAACCTTGATGGCGAGTTGCACTGGCCGTTCACGAGGCCTTATCTCAGGAGCGGAGCTCGACTGGTGCGCCTTGATCTCCGGGAGAGTGCTAGGACAACGGATAAGTCCATCTCCAATGGCTATGGAGCCATGGGACCTCCCGCCACCAGATATCATCACCAGCTCTGGATCAATGGGACCTTGGCTCGGGTTAAAGTCCTCCCCTTTCCTCGCCTTCCCCTCATCTCTATATCTCACGAGCTTGTTGTGGGAGGAGATGTTGGTGAAGTTGTTTGCATCATCGAGGTCAGACTGAGAGAAAGCCTTGACTTTCTTGAAAGAGGCAGTGTGGGCCATGGCATACAGGTCGTACACCTCTGGCACCTTATCCACCTTATTGTGGCGTGCCTGAAAGAGAGAAACAATGAAAATTAGTAATTAAAGGGCTCAAGCTAGCATGATGAATGAATTGCATGAATCATGAAGCAAACCACATACCCAGTTGCGCCCGAACTGATATAAGTTGGAGCTGCCTTGATGGTGTGGCACACCTTCCATTTGGGCACGTTTGTCCTTGGCCTCGTTGTGGAGGGCTAGCCATTCTTTTGAGCACCACTCATCGACCAACACCTCCCAACAATCCATCCGATCCGCACACCATCTCGGAGGCACCTAAGTTAGCAAATAGAAACTTGAGCGCTACGGCTAAGAATTACTAAATGAAGGAACTTAAGTAGAAGGCCTTAAGAATTACCTTCATGTACTGCTCCTTACTCAGGAACTTATCGCGGCACGCCGGCTTAGTCTTCTTGATACCACGCAAGGCGTAGTAGTCTCGAACAGCCTGCACCCGAGCCTCGTGCCATAAGTTCTGGAGTAGGCGCTTGCAGACGTTCTCGATAACATGTGCCGCGTCCTCCTCGTATCCCTCCTCACACCTGTAGAATGTCTGCAATCAAATGAGACAATATTGATTAGTACAATTAATAACTAGCTAGTTGAAGATTTTTAAATGTGTAAAGGAGAAATTACCCAGAACTTTCTGATCACCATGTCTGCCCTCGTGTCGCACACGACACCGTCGATAATCTCATCCGGCGGGGCCGGGGCAGCCACGTAGTGCTCCCAGCTCAATCCAAGCTCTGGAAGCCGACCCTCACCAGGCAACGTGACAAACCCCGGGAAGTTTTGCCGGCAAAGAACTCCAAGGACGGAGTTGGGCCGGCGGACACTATGATGGTGGTCCCAACCCCTGCAGCATGACAAGGCCAACGCATTAGTTATTTGAAGAAACGTGAATGCACAAGGTACAAAAATATTAAATGCACTTACGTACCTCTCCCCATCAGGGAAAATCAACCACCTCTGCTCGCGGGTCGCCGGCACGGACGGGAGCCGTGTAGCACCACGCTGGTAGACGGTGCCCCCCTCCTCCTCAAGATCAGTCGGCTCCCCGCCATCATCAGCAATTTGTAGACTTTCGGTCGGCCATAGATAGCTCTTTGCCATAGGTACGAAAGCGATACCCGTTGATGTCGTATTTGTCAAATGAACGGACCTTATAGTCAAAACCATTAGCGACTTGTCTCAATTCGGCGTCCATAGACTCTGAATTAGCCTACAAGTTTAATATGAAAGGATTGTTGCATTACACACAAATTAGCGAATGAAACCGGGATAGCCGCCTACAAATTAGCCTACAAGTCTAATAGAAATTACCGTTTGTTTAAACCAAGAGATGAAGCCGGGATAGTCGCCTCCTTGCTTTGCGAGAAGCTCATACTCTTCGACAGAATCCTTTTGGATCACCGCTCCATACGAGAATAAGGCGACGTATCGACTGTATGAAATATCCAGGAATAAGAGCAGTTCAAAGGAAATAGAAGTTGCGAAACTATGTACCGAGAACTTACTCGATGTACGGCCGCACTTCTATCAGGTTGTTGAAGATATACAACGAAATGGTCCGGCATTGTTCATTACCAAAAGATACTAGATTTGAAACACTGGCTGGTGCGAGATTCCCTTTGAATAGGCTGAGGTTGGATCCACCCTTTTTAGGGTCGTCAGCATTGTACCGAGGCTTCGGATTATGCAAATGACGATTTTTGGCTTCGTAGTGTGCTGTCACGAAGTTTGCCGCCTCCTCAGTGATGAATGCCTCAGCCATCGATGCTTCAATTCTACGTTTATTTTTACATTTTTGTCGAAGCGTCTTCTGCATCCTCTCAGTTGGGTAGCACCAACGATTTTGCATGGACCCCCCCAATCTTGCCTCGGTCGGGAGATGCAAAATCAAATGTTGCATTGGATTAAAGAAGCCCGGTGGAAAGATCTTCTCTAACTTGCAGATCAACTCCGGCGCCAACTCTTCCATTTCTTCTAGCACGCCAGGCGATAGTTCTTTCGCACAAAGAACACAGAAGAAATAGCTGAGTTCTGCCAGTACTAGCCATTCATCCTCAGGGATGAAGCCACGCAACATCACCGGCATTACCCGCTCAATCCATATGTGCCAATCATGACTCTTGAGACCAAATATCTTCAATTTATCAAGACTGGCTCCCCTATGTAGATTCGCTGCATACCCATCGGGGAACATCAACTGCATTTTCACCCACAAGATAATTTCCCTCATAACTGGCCTTCCAAGATTGAACCATGCCTTTGGCTTCGTCCAGTTCTGCTTTCCTTTCGGTTCTTTCATGTTTTGTAACGGCCTATCACATAGCGCCTCCAGATCGACTCTAGCCTTAGTATTATCCTTTGACTTCCCATCTATGCCGAACAATGTACCAAAAAGTGCCTCGGTGATATTCTTCTCAGTGTGCATCACGTCGATGTTGTGTGGGCAAAGGAGGTCTTTGAAGTAAGGCAGATCCCATAAGCATGTTTTGTGAGTCCAGGCGTCCTTAGAATTATACCCCTTGAAGTACCCTGGACGCTCTGGATCTGGCTCGAGAGCGTTTAACTGATCCAGGGTCTGTTGGCCTGTCAATGCAGGTGGTGCAGAGTTTTTGACAACTGTACCTCTGATGAAGTTCTTCTTGTCTTTCCTGAACTTATGGAGAGGAACTGTCTATGCATGTCGAAGCAAGAAAACTTGCGACTGGCCTGAAGCCAACGAAACTCAAGAGCTCCCTTGCATGCGGGGCACGGGAACCTTCCATGCACACACCAGCCAACGAATAGCGCATACGCCGGCAAGTCATGCGTCGAGTACATGTACCAGACACGCATTATGAAGTTTCGTTTGCTATAGGCGTCGTATGTCTTGAACCCATTATCCCAGGCTTCTTGCAATTCGTCCTTAAGCGGTTGCATGTACACATTCATATTTTTCCCCGGATAGTTGGGCCCTGGAATTATCAACGTCAGGAAAATGTTCTTTCTTTGCATAATCTGTCCGGGGGGGAGATTGAGTGGAAAGACAAATACGGGCCAACAACTATATTGGGCTGCCGTCATACCAAACACACTGAACCCATCCGTGCTGATGCCGACTCGAGGATGCCTCGGATCTGCCACTTTGTCACCATGTAATTCATCAAACTTTTTCCACGCAACACCATCCGATGTGTGTACAATCATCAGATTCCCTTCTGCATCTAGTTCGGTTCTTTTGCCCGTTTTGTGCCATGTCATCTGTCTGGCCGTCTCTTCGACCATGAAAAGACGTTGAAGTCTTGGTACGATTGGCATATACCGAATAACACTAACGGGGATTTTGGTCTGTGTCTTCTCACCCATACCGTTGTCTACCACAACATACCTGGAAGACTTGCAAATGGGACAATAGTTCAAGTTCGCATAGTCAAGCCTAAACAAGACACATCCTTTCTCACAGGCATGTATCTTATCATAGGGCATCTTCAGTGCACGGAGGATTTTGTCCGACTGGTATAGGTTTGCAGGCATTACATGGCCTTTGGGTAGAAAGCGTCCAAATACTGTCATCATTGCATCGTAGCATTCTCTGCCCAAGTTGAACTGAGCCTTCAGATCCATTACTTGTGAGATGGCATCCAACTGACAAAGCTCAGTGTGCTCATGGAGCGGACGTTTTGAAGACTCCAACATTTCATTGAAGGCCTTTGCAGATTCCTCCATCTCCTCGTCCGAATCCCGAGCATCATCCAAGTCTTGCACCATGTTTTCCATCCCGGTACCATGCTCGTCGGTGCGACGACGATCCACCTCAGCTCGGTCACTTTGGGTAGACTCACCATGAAATGTCCACACCGTATAATCGGGCGTAAAACCACTCTTCTGCAGGTGTTTGCCCATTTCAGCCTCTGTCCTCTTTTCCCAATTGCCGCACCGTAAACAGGGGCACCAGGTTTTCCTCTGGCCATTTGCAAATGCGGCTCGCACAAACCCCTTGGTTTTTGTGAACCATTCAGTGCTCCATTTGTTCTGACCAGTGT
The DNA here is from genome assembly GCF_018294505.1 of Triticum aestivum. Lineage (NCBI taxonomy): Eukaryota > Viridiplantae > Streptophyta > Magnoliopsida > Poales > Poaceae > Triticum > Triticum aestivum. Next base: position 245,675,663 of record NC_057811.1, on the reverse strand, counting down.
GACCGGTGTACATCCACGCACGATCACTCATCTTGACTTCCAGAGCTACTAGACACACAACAAATATATATATATATATATATATAATTCACCATGTATATATTCATCAGTTGATCTACTTTGTCAATTTTATTACGTCCATGCAACCTACACTCTAATACGTAATGATAGGTCCTAATCCCACCCGAGTATGTTTAGATTGGGTTCATTTTCCCATGCTATGCTCCGGATCCTACGCAAAATTTCGGCAGCACCTCCCCGCTGTTCTCCTGATACACGTCTCTGCAATAAACAGAGAGGATGTGTACCCGGAGAACAACAGGGGAGGCACTGACGAAATTTATGCGTCGGATCCGGAGCAAAGCATATGGGAAAACGAACCCAATCTAAACATACTCGGGCTGTCCATGGATAGCGTTGGACAATTCGAAAGAATCAAGGTTATAAATATGCAAATGCATGCATATTTATAACTATGACGCTTTCGAACGGGAGACACATATTGGTTACGCATACTGATGATTCAAGACACATATATAGCTAGCTATCAAGTTTCATCGGAATAGATCAAATAATTAATGGGGGAGGAGGACATGTCATTTGTGCTCACCCACGAACGTAGGGGCAGAGCTCGTCAAACGCACGACGAGGTCGTCGAACACCAAACCTCGCAGCGATGAAACAACTGCACATTTAAAACTACCCGATCAACACAATTATATATGATGTTTTTCATAACAAAATCGAAAGATATATGACCTAACTAATAATTCACAAATATATGACCCCGTCGGCTTCTGGAAGGCCAAAGAACACCTTTTCGGGAGGTGTCGGGGGTCGGGGTGTCTTGCCGGTGTCGGGGTGCCGTGTCGGGGTCGGGTCGGGGTCTCGGGGTCGGGGTGTCGGGTCGGG